>NW_019154085.1:103689989-103704107 GCF_002288905.1 Enhydra lutris kenyoni
AAGGAAAAAAAAAAACCCATACCATATTTCTACTTTCCATTGTAGAAATTGCTGTTGGGCCCACCAAGGGGAGGTTCCATTTTGGTCCTGCCCTGATATGTCTTGCCACAACAACCCTTGTTCCAAACCTTTCGGAGAAGAGTAGGAGAGAAAAACAAGAAGGTTAACATTAGATGGATTTCCAGAAATTCAGAATTAATCATTGGCTCAACCTCTGCAATAAAAGATAATTTATTTTTAAGGAGAAAGAAAGAAAGGAAGGAAAGAAGGAAAAGAAAAGAAAGAAGAAGGAAGGAAGGAAGGAAAAAGAAAGGAAGGAAGGAAGGAGGGAGGGAGGAGAGAGAGAGAGGGAGGAAGGATGAGGGAAGGAAGGAAGATAGGAGGAAGGAAAAGAAAGAGAGAAGGAAAGGAAGGGAGGGAGGAAAGGAAGGTAGGAAGAAAGAAGGGAGAGAGGGAGGGAGAGGAAGGAAAGAAAGAAATCTTTTCCTGTGGAAGACTTTTACCACCATCCCAGAATGCAGAAATGATGCAGGCTTTAGATAGAATCCGCACTCTTTTGTTTGGCCTTGCTGCGTCTGGGACACGAGCTTGAGGGCGAGGAAAGTCAAATCTCTGCCCTTTGTGGGACACCCTGCCTCTGTGGGTCCCGTGTCACAGCCAGCAGCTGTGCGGACATGAGGAGAGGAGAGGCGCTCCTGCCCTAGGGCCCCAAGCCACATCACCTCAGAAACTGAGGCTTCACTTGAGACCTTCCCAGTTCAAACACACAGGACCAGAACCCCTGGAAGCAAGGAAAGCGTCTTCACCAGCTCAGAAGAGCGTGAAAGAACTTGGCATTTTCACTGAGGGGTACACAAAAGGACACACATAAGAAATGTTTGAAAAG
Source organism: Enhydra lutris kenyoni (assembly GCF_002288905.1). NCBI lineage: Eukaryota > Metazoa > Chordata > Mammalia > Carnivora > Mustelidae > Enhydra > Enhydra lutris. The sequence goes on from NW_019154085.1 coordinate 103,690,876, forward strand.
CACCAATTCAATGAATGCTAACAAGCAGCACGCTCCCTGACTGAGTGTTCTCCCAGGAACACATGGCCAGTTGGTTCAGCCACATCCCGGGGAAGTCTGAAGATGGGAAACCCTCCAAAGAACCCCTAACTTCCTCCTTTGGGGGGCCTTTACCTCCACTGGTTCCAATTCACACAGTGAAGCCTGCATTCCATTAAGGAACCAGGCCTCTCTGGGTCTAGGAACTCCTATGAGCCTCCTGCTCTGTCCCCAGTGGGTTTCTCTGGGCACTGGCCTTACAGCAGGTGACCTGGCTTCCTTATTATGTGGGAGGAGAGCCAAGCCCACAGGGAACCCAGGCTCTCAGCTCCTCTCCGGGAGATCCCAGGAAAAGGGGTCTTTCACAGCATACACCTTTAAGGCCCCACCCAGGACTGCCCTGTTTGGGTTATGGATCCACCCATCAGGCACATTGCTGTCACTGCCTTGGGATTCTGTGATTTGTGGCTCTGTTGGAATGGAGAGACATGGACAGTGGGACAGAGCCGGTCCCCACCGGCCCAGCCCAGAGGTCTGTAACCGGGTGGTGTGTGTGTATATGGAAGGCAGTTGGGTGCCACGTTTTGGCGGGGGAATAATACATCGATCCGTTGACTGTAATCTCAGGCAGAGGCCAGCAGAGGGAGATGTTGTGATTTTTCTGGAATTTGTGGAGTCCGGGGGGCCCAGAGACACGACTTGGAAAGCCAACTCTGTGCCCGGCTGGGACCCTTCTGTTGGTGGTATTAAGGAGGAAACATTTCCATCTACCCTTCAAGGTTCTAGTGGTCCAAGAATTAGACTGAAAGATTAACAGGAGAAAATCAAATATAATTATGGACCTGTGGGGAGTCTACATAAACACAAGATTCCAAACACGGAATGAGGAATACACGTTATCCTGAACTAAGGAGACGTGCATAGGGGTCTGGGGCTTCAAAGAGGAGGAAGACAATTCACAGGAAGATGAAAAAGAGTAAATATTTGGTAAACAAATATTTGCTGGGTCCCCTCAGGAACAATGAGACAGAGAGGCATTGTAACAAACAGACTTTGCTGAATTCCTCCCCGTCCACTAGCCCCAGTTCATAAACATACTATGGTTCTCTACGGTCATAGCTCCCTTCCTGGAACAGTTGCGTCCATTACCTACATACTTCTAGGCAGTTAAGGGGAAGGCTTGAATTTCTTCCTAAGTCTTTTGGGCCTTGATCATTTTCAGCTTGAAATAATTTGTAAGGCAAAGTGGTACATCTTGGGGTGACTCCTTCTAAACCCCCAGAGTGGTGTGACCTGGGATAAGTGGCAGAACAGTTCAGCCCAGTACCCCCTGCCCAGGAGGGTGTGGGGTGGACAGACTGAGAGCCACAGACACACAGTCCTCCTGCCTGGTCCACTTTCCAATGACATTTTGCCCAAAGAGAGGCATTTCCAGGTTCTTCACTTGCCATCTCTGCTCACCACCTAGAATATTCTGGAAAGCTCTAGAAAATACTATGGTAGACTTAGGAGACTCTTTAAATAAGCACTCTTTTCCAAGCACCCAGGATGTGAGCAGTGAGTCTGGGTTGAGAGTGACATGCTGAGGTTCAGAGTGCTGACCTTGCAAAGAGGCCTGGGTTTAAACCCCCAAAATGGTATCCATTACCATCTGTGTGTGCCTGGGTCTGTTGCTTAACCTCTCTGAGCTTGTTTCCTCCCTCCAAATGGATATAATCATTATATCCATTATATCTATTAATGCCTTAAACAGGGGAAAAGAGGAATAAATCAAACAATTCACTCTAGCATGCTTGGCATGGGACCTAGGACATAAGTGCTTGGCAAATATTACTATATTATTGCACCTCTAACACAAACCACACACAAATACCTTTTTTATCTGAGGGTACATAAATCAGATTTCCAAATATTTGCAGCTAGCCCTGTCAGGAACAGGTGACTTTAAGTCTCTTAGGTCCCTCATGGGCTCCTTGTCCTCTTAAACTTTTCCCATTGACCTGAGCACATAGGAACACGGAGCAGTGTAGTAAGTGAATTCAGTACTAACTCCCCGGACTCTGACTGTTGGGGAATTTTTGGAGGGCTGATTTCCCGGTTCTCGCTTGTGTTTGAGACGTGAGACACTGCTGAGTAAATGGATAAGCAAGGACTTTTGCGTCTCAAAAGAGATATGCAAACAGGTGTCGCTGTGTAGATCCACACCATACATGCCTACACACGTGTGGTCTCTGACTTACAACATTTACCGAAACGAAGAGCCAACACCCACCCTGCCCTTCGGAACCCACCTTGCTTTGTAAGTGGTGTGAAGCAGACACACAAGCAGAACTCTAAGGTCAAAATGTTATAGGACTTTTTTTTCCTCCATGGCTGCCTGTGGTTCTTAGTCACGCCACTTCAAAGAATGAAGAGGTAGACCAGAGGGATGGGCAGCAAAGCAAAGTGTATTGAGCAATAGCTAAGGGATGGTGCAAAGCTCCCTGAGGAGGGAGGGGACCTGAAAGGGTTGCCACGGGAGTTTTTAAGTTTAGGGGTTTTTAGGGGCTTCTTAGCAGGCTGTTTTAATGTGATTAACCCTCCTTGTGCCTGTCATCTAATCAGGATTTTGTCACATGGAACAGGAGGGAGGGATCCTTGCAGGGCGGGGTGGGAGGGGGTGGGGTAAAATCCTTTTTTAAGGGTAGTTTTCTGTTGTGGGTGCCTGGGTGGCTCAGGTGGTTAAGCATCTACCTTCAGCTCAGGTGCTGATCTCTCATTCCTGGGATTGAGCCCCAGATTGGGCTCCTGGCCCAGTGGGTATCTGCTTCTCCCTCCTCCCCCTTGCTGGTGCTATTTCCCTCTTTCCCTCTCTCACTCTCTTTCTCTCTCTCTCAAATGAATAAATTTTTAAAAAGGGGGGGTGGTTTCCTCTTAGGGCGGGGTTCCCTTGTCCCTGCCTGCCTGCCTTCCAATTATCCTTCAACAAAAACATCTTCTGGGGGCACCTGAGTGCCTCAGTCATTGAGCATCTGCCTTCGGTTCAGGTCACGGTCCCAGCGTTGTGGGATCGAGCCCTGCATCAGGCTCCCTGCTCCAAAGGAAGCCTGCTTCTCCCTCTCCCACTCACCCTGCTTGTGTGAGAGGGATCTCTCGCTGTGTCTCTCTCTGTCAAATAAATAAATAAAATCTTAAAAAAAACAAAAAAAAAAAAAACAAAAAAAAACCTCTCAAGAACCCAGAAGAGAAGAAGGTAGGCGAGAAACTAAGGAAAGCAAAAAGCCCTTAGGACAGAGATTTTCAATCTCAGCTGCATATTAAAATCTTCTGGGGCACCTGGGTGGCTCAGTTGGTTAAGCCACTGCCTTCTGCTCAGGTCATGATCCTGGAGTTCTGGGATTGAGTCCCATATCAGGCTTCCCCTGCTCCAAGGTAGCCTGCTTCTCCCTCTCCCTCTGCCTGCCACTCCCCCTGCTTGTGCTCTCTCGCCTCTCTCTCTCTGTTGGATAAATAAATAAAATCTTTTTAAAAAAATTCATCTGGGGAGATTTAAGAAAGAATGTTCATCCGCAGCCCCACAGAGACACTGAGTTGATTGGTCTGGGGTGGGGGTTGGTCTTGGGTGTCTTTTTACAAGTTCCCCAGTTGATCCTAGTGTGCAGGTCTGGTTGAAAATCCTGGTTTAGGGTCTAGCGTCAGTCTAAAAACTCTCTGTAGTCCCACTTTTCTATAAGGCCTGGTAGTGTTCAAATTAGGGATCTGTCTTGGTATACCAGTATCTATCTGCATGTTAAAAGTTTACTTCCTTGAGGGAAGTAAATTGACCATTTACCCACTTAAAGTTAATGGTTCCTCACACCCAGTTTAGTTCCAGGTCAATGAAGGAAGGAAACTGGGGAAAGGGGAGTAGAGAACGTTAGGGAGGGGACCTGGGCAGGGTGTGCCTCAGCCACAATTCTAGAGTCTAGGACAATGTTTTTAACTGAGCAGCCCAGATCATTAAATCTAAACTTCCATCAGCTGAGCAGCCATAGTAAACCAGTTGGGGACCACTGGTATATGGGGAGAAAGTCACCAGGAAGCAGACTGGTAATGAAAGAAGATACTGTTGGGAAACAGAAAGTTTTCCCCCACCCTCTTACGTTAGATCATGGGGCCCTGTGAATTAAAGAGACAAATGACAGCTTAGCAAGAACAAAGATGGAGTTTAATCACGTACAAACAGGAGTGTACACACACACACACACACACACACACACAAAACATGACTGAAAGAGGAGCTGGAATTTGGTGCTTCTATGCCACTAAATAGAGAAAGGAGAGGGGAAGAAGATACTCTTGAAAAAAGCAAATGACTTCTTAATAGGGGAAGTAGGAGAGAAAGGGAACTTATGGGAAAACAAATGACTTTGGGGAAAGATCAACAGGCTCTTAGGAGAGCAGATGGGAGATGTGATATGGTGACAACGTCTGTTTAAGTGAGATGCTGACTTTTAGTCTTTAGCAATAAGAGTCCGTCTTCCACTGTTGCTCCCAGGGAGCGGATTGATGACGATTGGGTTAGAACGGTAGCAGAAGATGCCATCCCACAATATGCCACTTTGTCATAAGGATTATTTTGAGCTGAAGGCAACTGAGAAAAAGCAGAGACAAGAGAAGTTCTCTAGGGCACCTGGGTGGCTCAGTGGGTTAAAGCCTCTGCGTTTGGCTCAGGTCATGATCTCGGGGTCCTGGGGTCAAGTCCCACATCAGGTTCTCTGCTCGATGGGGAGCCTACTTCCCTTCCTCTCTCTGCCTGCCTCTCTGCCTACTTGTGATTTCTGTCAAATGAATAAATAAAATCTTTTAAAAAATAATAAAAAAAATTAAAAAAGAGAAGTTCTCTGTCCATTCGCTATTTCCCTAAAAGCAGAACATAAACTTACCAAGATGTCCATCCTCTCTTCTCTACCAGTAAGGACAAAACTTCATCACAGGGGACAACTGTAGACCCCTACCAGCCCAGACATGGCCCCAGAGGAAGCCACTTCACAAGCTTACTGACTGGCCCTTACCTTCCACTAATCTCCCCCATGGATTTGCCTCCCCACGACTCACTGCCCTGGAAACTCAGCCTTTTTCCTTTGTCTTGCCATTTTTTTTTTCACTTGTATGTGGAATCTAAAAAGAAAAAAAAAAATGAACAACAACAAAAAGAGGGACTCAAATACAGAGAACAAAGTGGTGGTTGGGGGAGGGGAAATGAATGGCATAGGGAAAGGGGGTTAAGAGGTACCAGATCCTAGAAGTGAACTAAATAAATCACAAAGATGGAAAGCACAGCTGAGGGGATAGATAGAGTCAATAATATTGTAATAATGTTGTATGGTGACAGAGGGATACACTTACCGTGAGCAATGAGCAGTGCATGGAACTGTCCAGTCTCTAAGTTGTATACCCCAAACTAATCTAACATTGTCACTTATATTTCAATAATAAATAAAAATCATAAAATAACTGTAATATTCTTTTATTAAAATGCTGCAGGGCCAAGTTCTAACCCACTTCTTTGAGTTACTAATCACTGAGTGCCTGCTTCCCCCCGCCCAACCCAGTGTCTGTGGGTGATACTCCTACTAACAAACTTTTACTTGTTTTTCTCTTGTGTATCCGTCTTTTGTCAGTCCAGTTGACAGGGCCCCAGACAATGACCCAAAGATGGGTAGAGGAAAAACAGTGTTTCCTTCCCTTCAAGTTCTTTGGAGGCTCTGCTTTTAGGTGGATAAGGCAGATCAGAAAAACAAAGAAACATACAAACACAACAACCTATTCTCAAACAACTTGAGCTCCAAAGGGTTTTGATGTCCCAGTGGTGAATTCTGAATCACTTCAACATGAAACCCTTAACCTCTGTGAGACCTGGGCTTTTTTCCTGGGAAAATGATAAAAAATATCTTTTTCCCCCTCCTATTCCCCAGTTCTCCAAGATGGCAGCCCTGGGGCCATTAGACAGCTCTAATGGGCCAGGCCTGTTCACCTTGCCACCATGGATAACCAGCTTCTAGGAGGGGCACAACCAAGTCAAAGCAGGAAACTACCCTCTGCTCCCCCTGTCCCCCCCCCCCCACAAAAAGTTTGGAAAACAAAAGGGGAGAAAGTTTGGAACATACTTGGTTCCAAGTACTTCCATGGTTAGGAAAACCTTTTTATACCTACAAATAAATATGTAAATGTGTAATATATACCTCTGTCATGAATTATAGTCCATTAGGAAGTTGGAGTTTGGGGACCTTCTCAGTCCTTACCATGTAGTTGTCACCCCACCACCCCCACAGAGCGCATCAGCAGGTTTTCAGACTAATAAAAATTGAGAACAGCAGTTCTTCGATACAGTCAATAGTTTGGACTAGTGGTCACCAATCATCATAGGAGGCAGAACTGGAAGAGCCTTTTGCAGTGCATGTCTAGGAGTCCACATGCAAATGTGTACTTTTCCCAATCAAGAAACTATCATGTAGGACTCTGAAAATTTTTTGGAGTTATAAACATGCTCTGGTTTATACCCATCAAAATAGCAAATTTTAACAAAGAGGATAAAATCAGATGTAAACAAGGATGTGGGGAGACGCAGCTGACACAGCTGTGGGTGCTGGTGTGCACCGAGGACTCATTCTGGGGAGCAACAGGCACATTCGGCATATTCAAGTACATACATGGGTGTCATGCCCCAGCATCTTGGGAACAGGTCACAGGCATTTGCTAAATTGTTCAAGAACATTCAGTTCTGCCAGAAAAATGGGAAGGATGAAATTCAGAAGGCGTTGAGTACAGATGGATAGGACACAACAGACAGACCAGAAGATGGTACCGGGAATATAGACAGAAAGGGGTTGAAGGAGCAGAAGATGCGAACTATTCCCGGTATGTTACATTTCCCCAGGGGCACAGACTATTTATGAAACTAGATATACACAAAGCATACAAGGTATCTGATACTCATGATCTTGATGGGGCTTCCCACTGCTGACCCATTCTGCCCCCGGGGTCCTCTGCCAGAGAAAGCCCAGGGCTGTTCGTCAGACTCTTGGTGAGTTAGAGCTGGGTCTGGCCCACTATTCCTTTGACCCTAATAGAACAAGGGCACCTTCTGTCTTCTGGGCCCCTTACTCAAACCTCAACCCCTGCCGGTTTAATTCACCCTCAATAGAAAAGGCTAATGTCAGGGGGAGAGAGAGAGAGAGAGAGAAGACAAATGATATGAATACCCAGTTAACCCAGCAAACATTTTTCTTTTAAAGATTTTATTTATGTATTTGACAGAGAGATAGAGAGAGAGCACAAGTAGGCAGAGCGGCAGACAGAGGGAGAGGAAGAAGCAGACTCCCCTACTGAGCCAGGAGCAGGATGCGGAACTCGAGTCTGCTCGAAGTCTCCCCCTTCTTGTGCTCTCTCTCTATCTCTCTCAGATATATAAATAAAATCTTAAAAAAAAAAAAAAGGAAAGGAAACAGAAGAAGATTTATAGCCCAATGCCACTTAGGAATGCCAAAGGCACACTTCTGTGCGCGCACACAGGCAGATCTGCCCATAGTTAAGGATACATAGTGAACACATTAAACAGGGTGCCAGCAGGGTATGAACAAAAAGAAGGTAAATGTCAGGCGGATCTTGAGTGCAAGGATCTTGTCACTGTGCCAGGCCTGGAGCAGAATGGTTGATTATGCCCTCAACGGGGGTCCGACGAAACAGAGCTGGGGTGGGAGTCCATCTCTTAGCTGAAAAGTTGGAGAATCACATAAATCTCTAGAAATACGTAGGAGCTGGAGAATGCCACATTTAGAATTCTTGAAATGCATTAATAAAATCAGTTTATAAGGGTCAGAGACAAAATATCAACCAGGGCAAACTTGGAAGGGAGGTCAAAGTGTCCTTTCACCATCGACAAGGAGATGCCCTCCGTAAAGGAGGTGGTGGGCTTGGAACCTTGCACAGAGGAGCATTGGAGGCATGATTGGTCAGTATATATACCTGCCTTGCTCCCATCCCTTCCTTGCCCACAGCCTCTGCTGCCCCGGGGGCCATGTCTCATACCATGTGACCCTGTCCCCAGCCCTTGGTCACGGATTTTCTGGACTGGGTGGGCCCTAGCCCCAGAGTAATCAGCACTAGCCTGTTGGGTTCTCTTTAAAATGAATAGGGGGGCACCTGGGTGGCTCAGTTGCTTAAGTGTCTGCCTTCGGCTCAGGCCATGATCTCAGGGTCCTGGGATCAAGTCTTGCATGGGGCTCTCTGCTCAGCGAGGAACCTGCTTCTCCCTCTCCCTCTGCTTCTTCCCCTGCTTGTGTGCTTTCTCCCTCTGTGTCATATAAATAAATAAAATCTTAAAAAATAATAGTGATAAGCTGACCAGCTTGGCTCTCCTGGACTGAGGGGACTCTGTCTCCAGACCCTGAACATGGAAGGGAGACATCACTACCAGAGGAGTGAGAACCACTGCAGGACAGTCATGAATTTGGGCAGGAGAGACTGGGGTGAGTCTCAGGCAGGCCAGATTTATGGGGAACCAAAACCAAGGCCAAGGAAGAGAAGGCCGTGGTGGGGGCAGGGGGAGGTAGAAACATGCAGACACTGAGAACATGGCTGGGTTACTTTAGGAGCACAACGCAGAGCTGGGCTTACACACTGAACTCTTACAAGGGCCAGGCAGGGGCAGAGCCCAGGGTAAGATCAGTGGGGCCCACAGAGCCCAGTCTGTCCAAAGAGCTTTCACCCAAAGTGGCCAGGAAAAGGACCCTCAGGGTTCCAAAGTGTTGCGTTTTCAGAAAAGCTGGAAATCAAGGATTTAGTAGACAGCCTTCCAATTTTTGGATTGACGATTTTTTGCTTTTATTTAGGAAACACTGGACAAAACGTGTCCATGGATGGAGGATGGTAAGCAGTGAGCACACAGAGGCCACTGCCCCTCTCCTGGGGAGATGAATTCTCCCCAGTGAATTCCCTAGAGATTTTTGTCTCCCTTATCACTCCTTCCAGATCCTTTGACCCAGCCAGTTTTTCTTGTAAACATCAAATCTAATAACCTGGGCGGAGGGGTGTTTCCCGGGCTTCCCCAGAGCTTAGGCAAAGCCCTGTCTACACTACTTAATTTCCCCTCCATTCCTGCAGTCTAATCTTGATTTCTGAACACTTTGATCTCGATGGGGTGCCCTGATTAGGGAAGAACCCCGCCTTTTTCTCAGGGCTGGGCTGGCAGTCTGCTCTATGCGACTTCTGAATGTACTAGGCTAAAAGGGACCATCCCCAAGAGACCGGCTGCTTCAGAGTATCCCAACAAGTCCGGTGTCCCCGTCTGAAAAGAAGGTGCTAGAAGTGTCCCCAGCATGGGTATGAAGTCTGCCTGGAAATCTTTGGGTCCCTGTGCCCTGGGGGCCTCCCATCTCAAGGAAGGACTTGCTTCAGAAAGCAGAGACCCCCTCAGAAAGGTCACCTTCACAGACCGGTGGCATCACAACGTGGAGAAAATTGTTGGCTCAACTGCCTTTAAAACACACTTTTGGGTATGTATTCTTTATAGAATGTTCTAAGGACAAAAATGCCTCAGAGGAATTTAAATCTGAGCTCCTTATTGGTATGGTTATTTTGAGACATTATAGGTATATTATAGGATAAAGCAAATGATTCTGTTAAACTGGTTAGGAGACAAGAATTTTAGCCTGAGAGGACATTTTAAAAATCAAAGAAGTTAAGTAACCCTCTGGAAATCTTAATGTTGAATTGAAAATATCAGCATAAGCTTATAAATTTTCCTTGAAATAAAAAAAAAAAAGAAAGGTCATCCTCAGAGGTCCCATTGACATCAGTCCCTGCCACCTTCAACATGTATGTGCCTCTGTGTGTGTGCGTGCGGTTCCTGCTTCATTCCTTACACCTGCGGCCTGCCTGGGAGGAAGAAGAGACAGAGGCGAGCCCCGTGGCCCCCAGCCACACTAGAATGTGGTAAACAAGGTCTGTGTGTCGCAATCATGGAGCCTGCGACAGGGAGGTCAGAATGCAGGGCTGGAGTGCACAGCCTAGGAGGCAAAGGGCAAGGAGGAGGCCTGGTGCGGAAGGGACAGGGACTGGCCCAGAGGAAGGGAGCTGGGAGAAGAGGAAGACCCCATGGGTGAAAGCAGGACCCTGGGGAGGAGGCACGGAGGGGAGAACGGAGAGGGGAGAAGCAGAGGGTGACGCTGTTCTGTCTCCAAGGCCAGAAAGCAGGCAAGGGTTGGAGAGGTCCAAGTACAAGGCAAGGGGCAGACTGGGTTAGTGAACCACTTCCAAGCTGCTCAGTGAACCACGGAGCTCAGGGCTGACTCCAGGAGTGCCTTCCAGGTCACTGGAGGGTCTGCCTCTCTTGCCCCTTAGACCCCAGCCCCTCAAAGGAGACAACTCCAGGGCAGAGATCTCCTTCTGCAGGCTGACACTCCCAAACAGGAGGGCTGGAGCCCTGTCTCCCCTCTAAGCATCCCTGGTCCCCAGGGTCGGGGACACTGGGAGGTCTAGACCACAGGACCTCGGGCACTGGTTTGCCAGACAGTCTTTAGGGCACTTCACAACAGTTGCCTCCTGTGACCCTCATGACACCAGGAGGCGTAGTTTCCCCATCTGACATCAAAGAGAGGCTTCCAGAGGGGAAGTAATCGGCCCAGAAGGCATCTGAAGCCTGGTCCACCGCTCAGTGCACTCTGAACTTTACTGAGGGTCCCTGTTTTTAGGACTGGCATGCAGCAGTGAGAGACAATCCTGGGTCTCAGGGGGCTTCTGGTATTTTAGAGGGGAAGACAGAAAATCCAAGAAGCAAATAGAGAAATTGAGCTAATGACAAAGAGCATACAAAGGTCGTGGAGAGGGGCAAGCATGTGGGGGGTGGGAGGCTGCTACTTAGGCTGGGAAGTCAAGCGAGGCCTGGGCCCAGCTGACGTCCCTGCCCAGTAGACACCCTAGAAGCAGGGAATTGGGAAGGCCTCCCGCACAGAGAGAACCCAGTGAGCATGGAAGCCCTGAGACCAGGCAAGGCAAGGGAAGTAGGCAGGGATCAGATAACTCCAGCCTCATGGGCTTTGGGAAAAGGGGCTAGGAAGCTGCAAGAAGGAATAGAGGAGGTGGGGAGTGGGGCAGGGAGACCAAGCAGGAGGCTGGTCCACAGACATCGTGGGCTCAGAGATGATGGGGCCCATGGTAGAGAGGATGGATTGGATCCAAGGTGTGAGGGACTATGGGGATGGACAATGTGGCCTGAATTGGGGATGCCAGGGAGGGAGCAGGAAAAAAAGGGGAAGCAGAATTTGACCCTAAACCCAAGCATTTTACCACTGACAGAGACTTTGTCTTTTTCTCCCTTGTCCCTCATTGGCCAGGACAGTGGTGGGTACATGGTAGGTATTCAACCAACTCATCCATGTACTCAGCGAATATTTATTGAGCACTTACTATATGCCTGGCTCTGTTCTAGGCACCAGGGATATACCAGTGTGCATGGCAAAGTCCTTAGCCCCTTGGAGCTTATGCTATAGAGGGAAAGGGGATGTGTGTGTGTGTGTGTGTGTGTTTTGTGTGTGTGTGTGTGATTGGTGACTAGAGGTTTTAGATGTGGTGGTCACGGTAAGCTTCCCTGACAAGGTATCTCTAAGCCTAGACCTCAAAAGAGTGGTGAGGCAGGGAGCCTTACAGGTGTTTATTTTGAGGAAGTACATTTCAAACGAATTTTTTTTTAAATGATTTTATTTATTTGACAGAGATAGTGAGAGAAGGAACACAAGCAGGGGGAGTGGGAGAGAGAGAGGCTGGCTTCCCGCTGAGCAGGGAGCCTAATGCAGGGCTCGATGCCAGGACCCTGGGAACATGACCTGAGCCCAAGGCAGACACGCTCAAGGACTGAGCCACCCAGGCACCCCACGAAGTACATTTCAGACAGAAAGCAACAAGTACAAAGGCCCAGAGGTGGGGGAGTGCTTGTTGACTGACCAGTAGATCTGTTGTTGATTTATTAATCAGTACCTGTGTCTCTGCCTTGGAAGTCTCTGAGAACAGTGCTTCGGTCTTTTTCTCCAAACAAGAGTGGTCAGAAGGGTGGAATGGGAGTCACTTCCTTCCTTTCCTTATGCCATCCCTCTTTTTCCAACACCAGCCCAGCCTAGAAGCAGAGAATTGGGAGGGACAGGTATTGAAGCTGTCACACTGCCTGGAGGAAAGACAGAGAAAGTCAAGGAACAGGGCTAGTTCTGTGCTGTCCCCATGCTATTTCTGCTTTTAATTCCTGGGGGACCCAGGGGACCCACCCCATCACCCCACCCCTCATCTCTGCCCCTGCTATAGCCTCCCATGGCATGGGGAACTCCTTGCCCCTCCAGATGGTCATCTCCTGGAGAGTTATTTGCCTCTCTTACCATCTCAGCAGGAATTAAGGATACCCCAAAGGGGTGCTGTGCGCCCACTTGGCCCCAAGCCCGGGGCACCAAGATAAACTCGGGGATTCTAGAATGCAAAGGACCAGCCCAGGTGACCAGCTCCCAGACTTGTTGCCTGGTTCTTAGCACAAACTCCACCCAGACTCCTGGCTGTGCCCCGGCCTTCCTATGACAGTAAAATGACAGTCACTTCCTCCTTATGATTTCTAAGCCGTTTCTCTTCTCTAGCAATCTTGCTGATGAGACATGTTCTAAATTCCACTGATTCAAGACTTTCTGTTCTTACCGAGGAAGCATAACAGGCAATGTATCCCCAAACACGCCTGACCACACATGGAATCTTAGAAGGCGTGCAAACACACGCGGTGGGGGACGGGTCAGCCATCCTGACAGTTCTTCCTGATTTTGAGTCCAGGCACTCCCCTCTGGGTCGAGTGAAATTCTTCAGGCCCCAGAAACCCCAGAAAGTCCCTTCCACAGAGCATCCTAGGGCTCTGGAAAGGGAACCCCAACAGGGCCAGGTCCTCTTTTCCTGTGTGAGGCCCTTCTCTAGAGCCCAGGGCTTCGGAGGAAGGAGAGCCTGGCTTCTGGGGGCTGCAAGTGGAGGAGAAGGCAGGTGAGAGCCAGGGAGGGAAGGCCTCCCCTCCAGCAGAGAGGGGCCTACCTGGCTGGGTCTGGCCAGCTGCCCTTTGCTTAGCTCAATGATTCTCCTTTCAGGGCTCCCAGACCAGGAGGAGCCACAGCCCCCTGTTGGAAACAGACACACACACACACACACACACACACACACACACACACACACACACACAC
>NW_019154085.1:103704117-103962303 GCF_002288905.1 Enhydra lutris kenyoni
GGTGGGGTCTTGCCCTCCACCTACTCCATCAGAAATTTGTGGGTGGGGCCCAGCAATCTGAGTTTTAATAAGTACCCCCCCCCCCCCGCCCCGCGCCGACCAGTGATTTTGGTGCATCAGCGTGGAAAGAAGTGAAACCCGGACTGGGATGGGCAATTATGTCCAGTCCTGGCTCTCCGCTGGACTTCAACCTGCGAGGCTTTGAGTGACTTTTGTTTTGTCCTGTTCGCCTTTTCAGTGGTCCCTGGAGCCAGGAAGTAGCCAGTTTGTATACCCCTCTTTGGGGGAGACAAAACCGATGCAAGGACTGCCCCCAGAAAGTTCCACTACGTTTATACTTACTGCGGGCCTCGGAAGACCCCGACTTTTCACAGATATTTTATTTATTGACCCTGCCTCAGAGACGTTACACAAGCAGCCCAAGGCCACACAGCGGGTGACGAAGGCAGCAGAGCCCAGGCGCTGACCTCGCCTCTCTGGACCTTACCGCCCCCTCCGGACAAGCTGGGACTGGAACCGGCTCCTATGGCGCCGGCCTGGCCCTCCCTTGAGGAATCAGAGCCCCAGGAGTAGTCGCCCCCCTAGGTTCAGGAGCAAGGAAGTTAACTCCCGGCGTCGAAGTCAGCCGGGTCAGCTCTCCCGCGAGTGCCGGATCCTCCTCCCTCAAACTGGGGGGGTGGGGGTGGGGGCGGGGGTGGGAGGGCGAACCCTAGCCGGCTCAGGCCTGGTCCGCGCCCCCTAGTCTGGAGCCCTCCCTCCCCTCCCCGTCCCTGCCCCTGCCCGGGGGCTCCTCTGGGCCGCCAGCGCTGACTCAGCGTAAACCGAGCTGCAAAGGGCGGCGGGGCCAGACGCGCCCGCCCCGGGCTCCAGTGCTACGCTTTGATTGCCCCGTCCCTCTCCCCCGCCCTCCAGCCTCCCTGCTCCGCCCCCGGGGAGAGGTCCGGACCCAAAGCAGCGGCGGCCGCGGAGCGGCTGGAGGGCGCGAGGAGGAGCGCGCGACCGAGTCCGGCGCAGCATGACTGCCATCGCCGTGCAGGTAACCCCGGGGACCTGGCGGGGCGCTGAGCCGGCTGCCCCCGAGCGCCCCGGGGCTCTGCCCCACCGGGAGGCCGGAGGGGACTTTGCGCAGAGCACCAGACGCAGCCGCGCGGGAGGACGGGGGTGCCGGGAGTGCCGCGTAGTGCCAGCGCTCTGTTGCGAGCTTGCGGGGCTCCGAGGAAGGTGGGCCGGAAGCAACCTGGGGCCCCCGCCCTGCCCCCACTTCATGCCCCCAGCCCAGTGCTACTCCTGCGCGAGGTCTCCTGCGGTCCCGCAAGCCCCCGTGGCTCCCAAGCTTCTTGGAGTGGATTTTTCTGCTTCTCTTTGGGGTCACCAGTAACCGTGGTGAGGCTCACCAGAGCCTTTTTAAGAGGGAGGGGTGCGTCTGGGGTGGAGGAATGGGCACAGTCCGCTTGCAAAGTGAGGCAAGTCTTATGTAACGTGAGGCTGCGTCTCCGGAGAAGCGGGAACTTTCTTGGGCAGGGGCTAGAAAGCCCACCTCCCAGACGCGTCTCGGGTGCTGGCGCGGGGACGCACTCTCTGGTGCGCGCGGATACTTTATTAATAGAGAAGGCTGTAGCGAGGGGAGGAACTCGCATCCCCGAAGGTTTGATTTCTCAGGCTGATGAAAGGTGGTTTTGTTGGCTGAGAACCTACCCGTTCCTGCCCCCTTCCTCGGGCGCGCTGCTGTCCAAAGGCAACTCAGTGGCGGGACCTAGGCTACCCTGAGAGCGAACTTCTCCGCCGAGGCATTTCACCAGCTCGCTCAGTCCCGAGTCTTCAGGCGAGTCTTCAGGCGGGACCATCCTAACGATGGGAGAGGCTCGTTGACTTTGCATGCAGATGCGCAAAGCCCCGCACCCCAACACTGACTCTGGTAGATGCTGTTCTGCCCAGTTTATAGACAAAATAACTGAGGCTCAGAGGTGAAGTAGCCAGCCCACTGCAGCCGGCTAAGCGACATAATCGAGATTCAAAGCAGGAATTCTTGGCTCCGAATCCTACTTGCCCTTTCTGCTTTTTACTAGCAGGAGAAACCCTACCCACCAGTCACCCCCCGCCCCCAAACCCCATCTAGCCAGGACACAGCAGCCTGTGTCCTGGTGAGAGAGAGCAAGTGCTTCCTCTTTGTTCTGGATCAGAACCTTGAGTCTTCAGGGGGGAGCGTCTGGGACAGGCGCTGGGGAGAAGGGGACCCGCAGCGAAGGTTGGGACTGGGTGTGGTTTCTTCCCTCCCGTAGCCCCGCGGTCCACTGCGGACAGAGACTTGTAAACAAGGATTTAGAAGACCTGTGAGGAAGTGAGTGCTAAATTAAGAGGTGCAGAATGGGCTCGCTGGATTAACAGGGTGGGGCTTTGTGTGCTGGGCCCCGAGGGGCCAGAAGACTGGTAGCCGCTGAGGGACCTCGTTAGTGCGTGGAGAGACAGGGAGGGCTATGGGTAGGGTGTCGCGCAGCACAGGCTGCCCTGCAGGGTGGGCGCACTGGGCGCTGTCCCTTGCAGACGCTGACTGTGGCTGCTCTTTTCCGAGCCCCTTAAAGCTGTGCCAGGGGCTGTTTTTAGCTCTTGCGATAATTTCTTCCTGCCCTACCCAGAGGAATACCGCTGTATCTTCCTTTATGGTAAGAAAACCCCCGAGAGAGGGAATGCATGCATGCCAGAGCACAGACAGCAAAAAGCAGGCTCAATGGGGCTGTGTAGGCCAAGTCTTTAGGAAGCTGGCTAAGAAATTTCTGGTTAATAATGGTGGGGGCTTGACCTGGGCCTGTACAGAGTGGGCGTGTAAGGGGGTGGGGGGAGAGGTTGTTGAGGATGTGAGCAGGGCCTCTGGGGTTGAGGGGAGCTGGTGGGGTCCTGGGGTATAGAGAGGAAAAGAAGACCTTGCCATTGGACTCGGTGGTGCAGGAATATCGAGTGACCCTGTCCTGAACATAGAATCATTCGGGTTTAGAGATGGAAAAGAGAAACACATTTTTTCGCAGAGGAAAAGAGATTTAAGTGCCTTGGCCAAGGTCCCACAGCTGGAGGTCAGCAGAGCAGGGGCAGCTCTAGACAGCCTTGATTTCCTCTCGTCCATTGGCCCTCAGCTGAGCACACTGCTGCGAGCTGCCCTCCGGGAGGAGCTTTCAGGCCCTGGGTCACTGCAAGTCTGAAGAGCTGCGTGTGGGGCAGGACGGAATGAAAACTCCAATATGCATTCTTCTTGTTGCTCGTATTATCAGAGGTCCCCAAGTACCTTTACGTACGTGATCTCATTTAATCCTTGGGAGTTTTCTTGGTGATCAGAGAGTTTACAAGAAGGCCTGCACTGAGGTGGGAGGGGAAAGAGATGAAATGACCTGAGCTGTTTTCTCTTTGATCCCAGTGTGGTGTCTGAAGGGTTGGAGACTAAAGTCCAGTCTGTGCCCAAGGCAGGTGGGGCTGAGCGGGGTACAGAACATACCTGTTCTCTGGGTCCTGGGATCTGTGTTTCGTGACTTGATTGGGGTCTTGCATCTGGGGCTTTCCCATCTCCCGACCTTACCAATCGACTTTCTAGGGGCCTCTCCTAACCCAGCCAGGTAACTTCCTGGCACTTGGTCTCCTGCGGGGGTCGCCAACTCCATTTTGTAGATGAGACACCCGAGGGCCAGAGAGGCTCAGAGAAACACTATGGACAAACCCAAGAACAAACACCTTTAATGATTTGTAGACACAGAAGTTTCAACATTTCCTTAGTCTGTTTCTTAGCAGAAAAGCCGTTTAGTTTGGTTTTGTTGTTGTTGTTGTTGTTGTTTTCTGATGAAATCCAGCACAGACTCCTAGGCTCCCAGTGTCTCCAACAGATAAGAAGGGCCTGTTGTGGTTGAAGTAGGGAAGCAGGCCTAGCTGGCCCACTCAGCGTCCTCTGCCCCCGTATCAGCCCCCTGGAAGGCGCTTAGGAAGCAAGGGGTCCGCATTTGAGAACCACAGCCGACTCCACTGGAGTGTTCTTTATAACATCCCAGGCTGCCTTTGTCTGGGGGTGTGAGTTGGGCCCCTGACCCTGCTTTGGGCATCCCTCTGCACTGTCTACTCCTCTTCCTCACCAGTTGTACTGAGCCCCTAACACAAAGGCCCCCATCACTGTGTGTTGGGTCACTATGGGTTGGCCGGACGCATCCCATGCCCTGTACAATATACAGTTTTGCAGGCAGCCGTAACGGTTTTTTTTACTGTGATTTAGGTGAGTGATGTTGGGGAGGTCATCTGATCTCTGCGTGACATAGTTTCCCTCCTTACACACCCCCGGTGGAGCTCCCTACTCAACCAGTCTCACAGGTTTGAGTAAAATAGGGCCCTGCTTTGGTAGAAGTGATGAAAGCAAACCAAGTCCTTATTCTTTTATCCCTCGGGCTGAAATTTAGCAGTGACTCTTGCTCGGGTGGGCAGGTTAGCCACCGACCTGATGTTCCTGCTGGGGCTGGGACAGCAAGAGTCTCCTTGGAGCATGGCTTTGCTTTCTGTTACCACCGATTGCTTCTGGAAGCCTCCATTCACACATGGTATAGGGAGCACACTGTACGTAGTCCCTGTCCGGTTTCCCCACGCATGACTCCCCGCTTTGCTTGCCTCCCAGACTGGGCTGTCGCCTGGGTTGCTTCCATATATGCTGTAAAGGGGGGTAACTTATGACTGGGCAGGAGACTCATTGAGAGGGAGCTTCAGATGGCAGAGACAGTGGTGGCGATGACTGTTCATTCATCCTGAGGCTCCACTCAAACGCTCACTGAATGCCCAGGTCAGGCTCTGCGCCATGGACCAGGGATGCCTAACTGGGGGGGCCCTACCCTCTTGGAGAGCACAGTGTTTGCATGCAACAGGCAATATATAATCAGTACAAGTCAGAAGGGAGTGGATGACTGGTGGTCAGAACAGTGAAGAAGACAGAGCCCCTGACAGGAAGAGACCTGGTTTGGGTGGGGTTGGGGAGGCAGGAAAGCTCTCTGTGAGGAAGGCACATTTCCACAGAGACGCGAAGACTGGAGAAAAGGAAGTAGCCTGGAGAAGAACCTTTTAGGTGGAGGGGCCAGTAGGTCTGAGGAACAAAGTTCTAGGCTTTGTCTTTCGGTCTGGGTCTTTGGGTCTGTCTTTGGGTCTGCTACGTCTGAGCAAAGGGGCCAGGAAGAGTGTGCTGGGGGGAGAAGTGGGAGAGGGAGGCAGGGCAGAAGGAGCAGGGCTTGTGGGCAGTGGTAAGGAGTTTGACTCTTTGCAGTATTTTTCTTCTTTTGCTTTCTGGTTGGGGATGGAACCCATACCTGGTGGTGTCCCAGGGCTGTGAGATAAGGGACACCTCACTGGATGCCTGGCCCAGTTTGCCAGAAGGGAGGGACAGGTGCACCCTTCAGGGCTGGAAAGAGCCTCAGCGGCCTCTCCACGCCAAGAAGCTACTAGACAGACATACTGATTGACAAACTCTGGGTGGGGTTCAGGTTCAGGCTGGACAAGACCGAAGGGCAAAGTGCAAACATCATTTTCAGTACTGAGGAAAACAAGGTAATAACATGGAGTCTGGTACGTGCAGAACCAGCTGGGTGGAGATTAGGGTAAAACTGAAGTGTACTGGGAAGTCCTGGGAGAGGGGGAATGTAGCTTGTATTAGCATGCTAACTAAAAAAAATACTAATAATCCGGTGCTCAGATTCTTGCTTTGTGTACAAAGAAACCCAGGGGGTACTGCAAATTCAAGGTCACACTAGCCTGGCCTGACAAATTTACTGAATTCAGAACTGACTAGGATCTGCCAACCTGCTAGTCAATGGAATTTGGGTCTCTTATTTGTGGAGATCATTAAAGAAAGGTCAGGGAACTTTTCATGCCTGATGAATAGTTGGGACATTCGGTGCTTCTAGGTCTTGAATGGAGGACAGGGAGCAGGTGGAATGGGGGAAAGGCTCCCTAAAGAGGTGGGTCTGTGCTGAAAGGTAAGGAGGAGGGTGGACAGAAGCTACTTGCAAAGGTTGGCATTCTGGGCCTTGAAGGCGACTACAGCAGAAATTAAGGCTTTGGGAAGCTGGGGGCATGGACAAGGGTTTTTCCTGAAGAGGTTGGAGGGGTGGAGCAGGGCCCTCTCCCTGACATGCCCTCCCCCTGACATGCCCTCTGTGATGTCTTCCAGGCCCAGAGGCTGCTGGCCCAGAGGAGGCCCCGGCGGCCCTTCTTGGAATCCTTCATCCGGGCCCTCATCATTGTCTGCACTGCCCTGGCCTTGGTCCTCTCCTCCGTCTCCATCTGCGATGGCCACTGGCTGCTGGATGGAGACCGCCTCTTCGGGCTCTGGCACTTCTGCACTTCCTCCAACCAGACGGGGACACATTGTCTCAGAGACCTGAGTCAGGCGCATGTGCCTGGGCTGGCCGTGGGCATGGTCCTGGCCCGCAGTGTGGGCGCCTTGGCCGTGGTGGCTGCCATTTTGGGCCTAGAGCTCCTCATAGTGTCCCAGGTGTGTGAAGACCTCCACTCACGGCGCAAGTGGGCCATGGGCTCTGTCGTCCTCCTCATTTCCTTCATCCTCTCCTCCGGGGGCCTCCTGAGTTTCGTGATTCTCCTCTGGAACCATGTCACACTCACTGGCTTCACCCTGATGTTCTGGTGCGAGTTCACGGCCTCCTTCCTCTTCTTTCTGAATGCCATCAGTGGCCTGCACTTAAGCAGCATCACCCACCCCTGGGGCCAACCAAGGAAATTTTAGGCCCCCCTCCTAAATCTGAGGACTTTGGTTTCTGCAAGAAAGTATGGTCAAGATGGGACTTTTCCAACATGAGACCTCTGGTGGGGGTGAGGGGGAGGGGTGGGAGGGGGAGGGGGAGGGGTGGGAGGGTGGGGCAATAACCTTGAAACTGCTGTCTCTCAGCCAATAACCTTTCGGGTGGTTGGCCAGAATCAGCCCAGCGGCCTTTGCAGCTGGCCTACGGGGCCAGAGGCCAGGACCGTGCTTCAGTGCCCCCAACTGCCTGGGCTTAGCCAAGTTAGTAGGATGTTGGTTTTAGAAGAAGTAACACGTTTTAAAAAACCCTTTTCTTGAATCCTTCTTCCCAGGATGGGAATAGATTTGCAAGCATCATGGGAACTGGTACCTGGGCTGGCTGCAGAGCTAAGTGCGGCCCCCACTTGTTTCGTTGACTCTGTGCCGGGATACGGGCTCTGGGGTCTCCTGGGGTTGCCCAGAGTGGATCATTCCTCCAGCGAAGCGTATCTAGGCAGTGCCTCAGACTTTTCTTCCACCAGCTCAAAGGGCCTTATGGGCACATTTCCCTGCTGTAGCTTCGGTCATGGCAGGGATGCAGAATTCAGGATTCCCTCGATTTCTTGCATATGCTGGGTTTTCAAACCATTTGATGTGATTTGAACCCTGCCCTTCTGGTGGGGGGGGCGGGGGGTGCATAATCCTTGAACAACTGGAGCTTCCAGCAGCCAGCTATCCCGTCTGGGAATCCTGCCCGAACCCTTCAGCAAGCTTCCCAGGACGGCCCTCTAGCTTTCCAATACTTCCATAGCCTCCTCCCGAGGCAAGGGTATGTGCGTGTCTGGCTTTGATAAGGGCCAAGACGGCATCGGGTACCATTTTTGATTGCAGAGCACATTTCCAAAGAGCACATATCTGGGCCTGCTGAACTCCAGGGGGGTCAAGGGGCCTTGGCAGGCCTTGAGTAATGATTAACAGCCGTCCTGGGGATGAGCGAGGGTGAAGGGGACCAGGGACCAGTGGAGATTTCCATCCTTGCCCTCAGATGTGCATTTCTGGGTAACCAGTTGCCCCCTTTCCAGTGTCTTTTTTCTGTCCCCGGAGCTGGGGTTTCTGCCTTCAGCCATTTCATTCCACACTAGTGCCTTCCTCCTGCACCGGATCTGCTCTGGCGGCTGCTCCTACCATGGATTTTTGGTCTCTGCCCCGCCTTGGTCACTGCAGGTCCCCTTCCTGGGCTGGTGCTCCTGTCTGTCTCTTGGGGGTTTTTAAAAAACTTTGATTCCTAAGTGTATATGGAGTCCATGGAGATCACTGTAGAAAGGCGTCATGGGCCAACCTGTTTTTCAGAGAGCGGAACTCATCAACCAGATGGGCTGGGTTCTCTGCCCTGGGAAATAAGCACCTGACTTTTCCTTCCAGGAGTGTTCACCAAGCGCAAAGGGGTGAGCTTCTTGTCTCTGTGGTGGGGAGGTGCAGAGGTGGGAAGCCAAGGCCCTAAGTGGGACAGCACTTGTCCACAATCACCTGCCAGCAAGATGCCTTCTCTGTGTTGAGGCTTCTGTCCAGAATGCTTTCCCCACCGAACACTGGGAGGCTTTGTTTTATAAAAGGGTTCAAATGTTCAGTTCACTTTCATCCTTAACATGGTGGGGAGGGAGTTCTCACAGTCAAAAGAACTGAGATCCAGAGAGTAAAGGGGAGACAGATTTCCATAAGACAGGGAGACAGGCCCCTGTCCCCCGCCCAGGAGTGAAGAGACAGATGGAGCCTCGGAGCAGGGATTTGAAACCAAAGGCGCTGGACTGAACTGCAGCCCCTTCTTGCTGAGTATCTCAGGCAAGTCATGGGACCTTGGTGAACCTGTTTCTCTTTTCTGTCCCATGGAATCATGTCCCATTCCCAGCTCTTCTGCCCCCAGGGCTGTAGATAACTGCAAGCAGGAGGAGGAGAGGGGTGCCTTGTACCATGCTAGGGTTACTAAGGAAGCTGGGGGTCTTGGGGCTCTCTTGGCCTCGCTGACTTGGTCAGGTGAATTTAGTTGTCTTGAGGTTGTAAGGTCCAAGCTACTAGACAGGTGAGTTGTAGGGAGGGTCCACCTAGGGCCAAGGGTCTTCCATTTCTCCTGTTTCCTGCCCTTCAAACTTACCCTGGAAACTCCAGTAAGGAGTAGGGAAGTGAGTGGGAGTGTCATCCTTCACTTTTTGTCTCAAGGGCCAAAAGAGTGGGCAGTTAACAGACCAAACCTGTCCCAGCTACCATTTATCTCCCTGTCTTCTTCTGGAGCCCCTGACTCGGGCCCTCTTCCTGCCCCATGTGTCCTCATTCCTTTCAGTTCTAAGGAACCTTATCAGCAGAGCTCCCTCCCCATCCCAAGGCTCAGGGGAGGCGGATGGTTGGTCACAGGAGAAAGCAGGTGATGTCTGCTGAGAAGATGGGTCCGGGACTGTCCCGCAGCAGTGTCTGGCCTCCTCTTGACCTGCCTTGGCGTCTGTCCCGTGGATGGCCCTGCTCCAGACTCTCAGATGACACTGTTCCTGCAGGTGGCCCGGCTCTGCTCTGAGGTGCTGGCCTTGGTGCTGTGGGCAAGGCCGCTGGAGCCGTTGCTGAAGGAGGAGCTGAGGGCCATGGGGCGCAGTAGGGACTCACGAAGGTGCCACTGGCGCCACTTTTTCTGAACCTCCAGCTGCACCTGCCCCAGAGACCAGACGTCAGCCATGGAGATAGGCACCCAGGTCCTTGGGACGGGCCCTGCCTCTCCTGCCCAGGGGGTCCTGCCTTCCCCTCTCCAACAGGCCACTCAGATGGGCCGTTTCCAGCTTCAATGTCCAGTAGGGATCAAGGGCCCCCTCTCGTCTGGACACTTCCCCCACCTGTCACCTTACAGCGTGTGTCCCGACGAAGGGGCTTTGGGGTGGTCTCACAAATTCCAGCACTCCCAAAGTCCAGATCATCATCCAGGATAATGGGACCCATTCTCATACAGCCACCCTAGCTCAGACATTATCTGGGGACCCTGGAGTTGCTCTCTGGAACTGTCCTTCACAGTCCCCAGCTGTAACAACCCAAACCTTTGAAGCCAGGCTTCAGGCTAGACTTTTTGGAAAACAAGATGTTCTTCCCATTCAAGTGTGGCGAACCAGATAAATGGTCAGCTGTTACAGGAAAGCCTGCCTTGGGTGAGGCACTATTTGACTTATGTGGTTTACATGGCTTGTGTGTGTCCCCACCCAACCGAAATGCTCTGGGTAGGGGCAGAGACCTCAAGGTTAAGTGTGCAGCCCTCTCAGGGAGTCAACACTCCTGTGAGGTTCAGTGAGCAACTGAGTGTCAGAGATGGTATTATTGAGTCTCTCATTTAACAGATGGGCAGACTGAGGCCCAGAGAAGGACAGTGAGCAGGATCCCCCATCAGGCAAGCAGCAGAGCAGTCAGGAGCCTGGGTTTTGGTTGGGGTGCCTGCACTTGTCTCTAGTTCATGGACTTGCTCAAGGATAAGAATCGCCTTGTTAAACGTTAAATGCTTGTTAAACATTTTCAGGCTCCAACCCAGACATACAGAATCCTTCTTTTGCAGAATTGGAAATAGGGGCAGGGTGGGGAGGAGTAGGGCCCAGCAATTGTTTTAACGGGGCCTCCTGGTGCTTCAGGGCTCCTAGGAAGTGAGCTCCAGAGACCCAGGCCTCCTCCAGCCACACATCCATCTCTCCCCACCACCCCTTCCAGGGAGCTTCTGAGCAGGAATCCCATGGCTAGGGAGCTCCTCCTTCCAGGCAGCCGAGCTCACTCACCTCCCCGTTGAGGAAACAGTAGAGGACTGCCACCACCAGGCCCTGGAGAGGGGTCAGAGGCAGCGGGGGGTCAGGGCAGGCCCTCCAGCACCCGGCCTCCTCCCTCCAACCTCCTCCCCATGTCCTTCAGTTGCCAGCCCCAGGCTCGCTTCCAGCACTCCAGAACCTTCCCACACGTCTCACCGCCGGTGGGGGTGGTGGTGGGGGGTTGCTGGGACTACCTCTTCTGGGGTCGCCATGGTGCCCCTGGCTGTGCTGGCTTTATCGGGCTCAGCTCCTTGGGGTGGGGCTTGGGTCCAGCCTGGCAGCCTCGTGCATGGGGGATTTCAGAGGAGAAGCTGCTAACTTGGGCCCATGGGGACTGGGCAAGTCACCTGAATTAGTAAGGTGGGTCATCTGGGAGAAGCAGGGAGAGGCAGCCCCTGATGTGCACCTGTCCCTCAGGTAGGGGGTGGGGCCAGCCCATGGGACATCCTGTGCCCCCTGTGGGTGGGCTCACTTTCCAGATAAGCTGGAAGTCGGGACACAGGCAACAGTTCAGACTGAAACATGGATGTGTGAGCGTGATGTCGGGACCAAGCCCGAGTGTAGATTCTGGCCAGTGAGGAGTGGGCTGTGACTTCTCTGCTTACATCACCTTGGCTAGGGGCCCTGAGGCTGTATACACTTTACGGGTAGGGGTCAGTGCCTGTTAGGACCCTCCCTCCCTCGTACCTGGAGCTCCTGTTTTCCCAGGAGTGCCTTCCCCTGTCCCCTAGTCCTGGCATGGAGCTCTGCTAGGGCAGGGACTCCAGTCTTGAGATGCAGGATTGGAGGCCCAGAGGCCTGCTGGGGACCATAGCCATGGGCAGGGTCTCTGCAGTGCTGGTCCTGCTCGCCTCCTCAGGGACCCTCCTCCAACCCCCCTGCCCTTCCTTCTGCCCTGAGGGTTCCCCAGCTGGTGAGCACCCCTCCACTCAGAAGCCTGGGTGGCCTAGCTCTGACCTCAGGAGGCCCTAACACCCCCTTCCGAGTCCCATCCAGGCCCTGAGTCCAAATGTCTGGGGATGATGTAAGTACACCAGCTTTGGAAACT
Source organism: Enhydra lutris kenyoni (assembly GCF_002288905.1). NCBI lineage: Eukaryota > Metazoa > Chordata > Mammalia > Carnivora > Mustelidae > Enhydra > Enhydra lutris. Next base: position 103,715,726 of record NW_019154085.1, read on the forward strand.
CCTAGATGGTTCTAATGGGCATTCCCAGATGGAAACCACTGTCTGGAGGGTGTGAAAGGCTTTGAGAGGCGGCCTGGCCTGCATACTTGGGGGGTTCTGGGTTCCAGGTGCTTCATTTAATCCTTTGCCAAAGTCCTAACAGGGAAGATCCCTGTCTCATGCGCGAAGAAACTGAGTCACAGGGGTTTCAGCAGGACAGGTGCTGTATGTGCTCGGCCTAGAGCTGGTGGTCTGGCTGCTGGCTGCGGGGGCCACCCCTCTCACCAGGCCCAGCAGTACCTGGGCCTCCGAGGTCCTGGGACACGTTTGCACAGTTCAGGTGAGGGTAGGAGCCTCAAGGGAGGGAAAGTTAGTTGTGCTCCAAGTATCCATAGGCCAGCAAGTTTAAGAAATTCCAGTTTTTATACAATTGTTAAAAAAATGAAGTCTTGAGAGAACTTTAATGACATGGAGAAATGTTCACAACAGGTAAGACAGAATTAGAACAAGCAAGACAGAAAAAACCACACACAGCGCAGCCTCAGTTAAATGGGCTGTGTCCTTGTGTGTGTGTCTTCCTGGGTAGGAAAGAGACTTAGAGCTTAGACATGAACCCACCATTACTTTAACTGGTTATTTCTGGGGTCATGAGATTACAGATGATTTTTTCTTACCTTTTTAAACTATTCCTTATTTTTCAGATTTTCTACAGTAAGTATTTCTACAGTCAGAAAAAGGAGATCAACTTTCTGGAAGTTTCTGGAAGCCTGTGACAGTGATAATATATGGTGGTTCTGTGTGTGTTGTTCTTTAAGCCCCTGTCTTCTAGAGATGCATATTAGAATATTTACATTTGAGTAAAACCATCCCTTTGATGTGCTTAAAATGATGGGGGATGGTATGAAGGGAGCAGATGGAGACAGAGATGGAACCAGCCAGGCCTGGAGTAGGCAGTGGTCCCATGGGGTTCACGACTACTCTCTTTCCTTTAATATATGGGAAACATTTTCTATAATACAGGATTTTAAATATAAATAAAATATATATTATAAATATTTTATATATTATATAATATATATTTTTATTTTATATATTATATACATATATTTTACAAATATAATTATAAAATATATATTTTAAAAATATATAAGATATATAAAAATAAAAATATAAAATATTCATGTATAATATATAATAAAGTGGTATATATGTTTGTATGTGAACAAAGGTTAAAAAATGTCAAAGATCCGTTTCCTGTGTAAACATTTCTATGGGAATATTGGAAAAGCACTTTTGGTTTTCTCTTGACAAATCATTTCCTTAGAAGCCAAATGGCTTTCACTGGCAGGCATGGGCCCCAACCACCAGCCCCAACTCCAGGGGACAAGAAGTGCCCTTTCTATGTGGGGAGGCAGACCTGAGTCTCCGTGCTCTCAGTGAGGTTACTACCCATTTCTGGAAGCCAGGTCGAGGTCTTCCATTCCTGTGGACCTGGAACCCCCACCCCTGCTAAATGGGCCATTGTGTGAGCCCAGCCTCACCACATGGTACAGGAGCAGGTGGGCCTGAAAGCTCCCTGGTCCAGAAACAAAGATTACACAAGAGGCTGGGTTCTCTGGAGGCCTGAAGCCCTGGCAGGGAGTGCTGTGCACAGGAGACGCCCAGTGAGGGCAGAGGGGACAGCCTGGAGTGGGGTCTGAAGGCAGGGTTAGGACAAGACTGGACTCCACTCAAGAATGTGCTCCCAGTGATGGGTCCTTTCTGGAACCTGAAAGCGACAGGAGGGTGACCCTGACCGGACCCCCTGACCCTGAACCGAACTCAGGGACTGAGGGAGACTCTGAGCCCCATTCCTGAGACCAAAGCCTACCTCCTGAGGAGGACTTTGCAGGATAATCAGTGTTGTTGAGGACAGGCTGGTTTCTTGAGGAAAATCCCCCAGAGAGAAATTTCTCTCAGGGCCGAAAGCCTATCATATCTAGGCTTTCCCCAAGAATTAGCTGTTCCCATTTACAAATATTGTAAATCTTGGAATGGATTGCATTTCTGTCTTTGCTTTGGCTACTGGGAAGCTCCAAACCAAATGTATGACCCATCTCTCCTGCCTTAATAGTACTCTATTGAATTTGCTTCTCTGTCTGAACTCAATTTTGACTTTTATTTTTTCACTGATCCTTCATCTCTTTTTTTTTTTTTTTTTTGTCCTCTGTATGGTCTTCCTGAAAGCTACATCGTATTATCTTTGGAAGGAGATAGCTATGAGAGTGTAAACAAATAACATTGTGAAGTTTGGGATTCATGTGAAGACTCCTTCTGTCCAAACGTGTTTACTATTTTTGTGGTGGTGGTGGTTGTTTTTACTCTTTGTTTTTTGAAGCCTCACAACATCTTATTGAATCAGGAGGTCGGTGATTTCTGCCCTCACTCTCCTTTTTTTTAAAGTTGGTTTTCATCTTTGACACGTTGTGTGTGCGCATAGTTTCAGAGTCCAGTGATTCTCCTCAGGAAAGGAGAGCCACCTCGGAACAGCCCTGCCCCCATTTCCTGTGCCTCAGAGGCAGCTACGTGGAATCTTCGCTGCTTCTGAATAATATGCTGATGTCGCTCCTTCTGGATTTTTCAGTTTGGGGCCCTTTCACGGACTTCCCAGAATGAAGAGGAGGACCTTATTCTCTTTCAGATGCCCTCCCTCCCCCATTCCCACAATGCTCATCTTCCTGCCCTGCTTTTTGATGGCTCAGCCATAGCCCTCTGGTGATGTCATTTTGATTCCCTACACACCCTTTTTGTCTTCCCTGGAGTCAGTCTCTCTCTCCTTAGTTTTATCTCCCACCCCCTAGCTGACTGGTGGGAGACTTGGATCCCACTCGGGGTCCCACAGCACAGTGAGGTCCTGCCCACCTCCTCCTGCATGGGTGCCCAATGAGGCTGGACCCTTCTGGGGAGACCTGGCTTGCTGTCTCTATGGCTCCCGTTTCTCTCGAAAGAAAGAGAGAACTCCTGAGGGTCACAGTCCCCAAAGCTTACCTGGAACGAGCCAAGGGCCAATTCAAAGAACCACTGGACCTCGATGGCATCCTCCGGGGAGAAGGCAAAGACGATGTAGTGGACTCCGAAGAGGGGGATCAGCAGGAGGGTGGACTTGGCCAGGCGCCTGCAGACACAGACCTGCTGTGGTGTCCTGCCCCTCCCCATGGGCATAGCTCCCAGAGCCCCCACCTGCCCCACTGCAGAGGCCAGCAGTGGTGCCCCAAACCTTTGCGGTTTTATCTTTTATTCTGGAGAATTTCCAACCCCCACATACTCATCACCCAGGGCCAGCCCCCTACACTTTCTGATCACGCACCCCACCAGGAAAAAAAAATGTGAACACGTATCCACCCAAACAACTTTATTATTTGTAAATTACGTGCATGTGTCATTGAACCTATTATTCAAAAAACCAGCACTTTTTTTTTTTTTTTTTTTTTGGGATAATACATATCCATAAGGAGACGTTCTTTCATTTTCCTCCCAGATCCCAGATTAGGATTGCTAAATTTAGCAAAGAAAAATACAGGATGCCCAGTTCAATTTGAATTTCAGATAAACAACGGATAATATTTTTTGAGAAATATTTTGACAAACACCATTTGTTGTTTGTCCCAAATTCAAACTGAGCTGGGCTTCCTCTATTTTAGCCTGCAACTTAACTTGATCCTGGATGCCCAGCTCCACTGTACTGTGGAACCCACTGCCCTAAAGAGGTTCTGGAGAACCTGTCACCAGGCGGTCCAGGTCACTGCCAGATTCTCAAAGCTCAGAACATCACAGAGAAAGTCTTCACTGAACACCGACTGGCCTTTAACAGTTCTGAATTACGTCTCCCCCACCCAAATTCACCCACTGAAGCCCTAACTGCAAGACCTCAGGCTCCAGAACTCCGAGTAAGTAAATTTCTCTTCTTCATGCCATCCCGTGTGTCGTGGTTCTTTTGCTACGGGGCCCTACTGACCTAATACTGCATCTCCCTTTAACATCTTAAAGGTTTTAAAGTATTTTTGGATCACACATCTTGACAATCTGATGAAAGCTAGCACCTTTCTCCCCTGAAAAGCACACAGACCTGTACACATTTCTCTGATTTTGGGTCCCCGAAGCCCATCGTTAGACTCCCTAGCATTGCCCCAAACACAGATCTCTGCTCCCTAGGATCCTGAGAGATTTCTTACCTTCCGGCCACGGGGGCAGTGTCTAAGGCTTTCCCGTGGGACCCACTCCTCCCCACCCTCATTCCCAATTACATCATAACCTCCTTGGAACCAGGGCCAGTTTTGTAAACCATAGGCACTCGTAAATACCTGCTGATTGACTGAGCAGGCCTCCGACTTTGCCCTTCACTTACTTATAATGGTTCACTTCATTTCCTCTGGTTTCTTGGGTTCTAAGTTTTCTCATCAGGATTCTTAGAATGTTTATAAAAAGGATGAAGTTAATCTGTAAAACACAAGAGGGAGAAGGGGCTGAAGGTGATTGCCACCTCTCCTGGCCTTGACCCCTGGCCCTGGGGCCAGAGAAGTCATTGCAGACCACACCCGGGATTGCACATTGCTGAGACACTCCACCCTCCACCTGGCCCCAGAGAGTCCTGGGGGAACAGGCTGTCTGGAGGTGATGTCTGACCCAGTACCTGCACCTATCCCGGGCTGCAGGAGCTCTAAGGGCTGCTAAGCTGTGGCAGGGGTCATTCACACTGGAATGCATTGGCATCCTCCAGGGGTCTTGTAAAAACGCAGATCACCACTGACCTGGGAGTCTGCATTTCTTCTTCTTCTTCTTCCTTTTTTTTTTTTTTTTAAGATTTCATTTATTTATTTGCCAAACAGAGCACAAGCAGGTGGAGTGGCAGGCTGAGGGAGAGGGAGCAAGTCTTGCTGAGCAAGAAGCCCCATGTAGGACTTGACCTCAAGACCCTGGGATCATGACCTGAGTGGAAGGCAGACAGTTAACCAGCTGAGCCACCCAGGCATCCCAGAGTCTGCATTTCTATCAAGCTCCAGATAATGCAAAAGCTGGTCCTTGGCTACACTTCGAGTGACAAGGATTCCTTCCTGCAGAGGTTCTTAACGTTTTGGGTGCGGATTAGGGGGTTCCTTCCCCCAGAGGTTCCAGGTCAGTAAATCTGGGGTGGGGCCCCCAAATTTGCATTTTTAACAAGCTTCCAGGTGATGCTGAAGCTGCTGGTCTGGGGGACACACTTCGAGAACCACTGCTTCAAAGACTTATAGAGTCACTTTGCAGTTGAATCACCAACTCCAGGAAGCCACCCTTGATTATCTCTCCTTCCTGATACATGGCAGTTAGGGATCATGTTATTGGGTAAGCACGTGAAATATTTGAAAGAGGCCAAACCAAACGTAGGCATCTGTCAAACTTCTGTGTCTATTTATCTGCCAATTCTATCATAACTTACTAAAGGATAGGAATGCCGTCTCATTATTTCTTTTGGTGTCCCCTCCCCCAAGCCCAGTGCCAGGACTTTATAAAGGTGCTCACGTCCTCCTCTCTCACCCACCTACCAGCTCCAGCACCATTTAGGGAAATCAGGATCAGTGGAATCGCCCTGCCAGGTACCCTCATTGTTCCCACAACCAGTCTGGGGCCTGGGTACGCTGGCCCAAAGACAAGGATTAGTGGTCCGTCTAGGACTCCTAGCCCAGCCGCCTCTTGGGGAAAATTGCTTCTCAGCTTCTTGTTTGTTTATGTATCTTGCTCGGAGCTGGCTATGCATGGTATAAATGAATAAAGGTTATTTTAGTTTCATCTATTTTTCGGCCTTAGAATTACATTTAATTTTATAGGGAGCACCTGAGGGCAAAAGAAAAAAAATCTCAAGAGCTTAAAGTCCTAAATGGTGGAATTCTAGGCCCCATGAGCTACTGGTTGGGAGATGTTTTTAAGTTCTTATTTATTTAAGACATCACGACCCTAAGATCAAGAGTGCGTGCTCTTCCAATTCAGCCAGCGAGGGGCCCCTTTTTGGGAGATATTATGCATCAGGAGTGCCCCCAAACAGCACTAGAGAGATCACAGTCTGGTGAAATCCACCAAGACCCTGGGGGCCCATCGTCTCTCTGTTGGGCTTCCCCTGGGCTGGGCCTTCAGATCCCCAGAATGACAGCAAAGAAACTGGCCTAACTAAATAAGGAAAGACCCTGGGAATACTATGCAGCCAGAGCACATCGGTGGATCAGATCATTTCAAAGGCCATGGGACAGCTCACATCTACTACTAAGTGAGAAACACAAGCAAGTATACAAAACCATATTAGGCATTTTGAAAAAAAGGATATGTGCTCAAAAAAAAAAAAAAAAAAAGATAGGAAGGGGTGGAGCCTGGATGGCTCTGTGGGTTAAGCCTCTGCCTTCGGCTCAGGTCAAGCCCCGCACTGGGCTCTCTGTTCAGCGGGGAGCCTGCTTCCCCTCCCCCAACCCGCCCAGCCTGCCTCTCTGCCTACTTGTGATCTCTCTCTCTCTCTCTCTCTCTGTCAAATAAATAAATAAAATCTTAAAAAAAAAAAAAAGATAGGAAGTAAAAGCATATGTGTATTCCCAGTGTGTGTCTCGGTACTGAAAGTATGTGTGATTTTTTTTCCCCTTTTGGAAAACACATTTTGTATCTTCCAACTTTTTTTTTTTAAACATGCATTCTATTATTTAGGGGAAAAAAAGAAGAAGAAAATTAAAAACAAGGAGGTCCTGGAATGGCCCCCTTCTCCCACCCCCCACCCCCACCAAGGTCACCAACCAGCCACTGAAAGGTGGGGGCTGGGGCTGCTGCCCTGGGCTGCCCCCTCTCCCTCTCCAGGGAGCCCAGGAAGGGCACTTCCTGTCAAAGTTTTCTGCGGCCCAGGAGACAACCCTGGTAGGTCCCCCGCCCTCTGTCCTCCTATTTCCTGTCTGTACCCACAGGCTCAGCTCCAGGCCTCCGAACCCAGAGAACTCAACCCCCCCAACCCCCACTGGGCACACAGGCATTGAGCGTCTGCCTTGGGCTCCCTGCTCAGTGGGGAGTCTGCTTCTGCCTCTTCCCCTGCTTATGTGCTCTCTCTCTCTCTCTCTCTCTCTCACACACACACACACACACACTCTCTCTCTCTCTCTCTCTCTCTCTCTCTAATGAACAAAATCTTTAAAAAAATTAATTAATTAAACAAATAAACCCCAGGTGATTCTGAAGGGCAGCCCAAGGGAAAGACGCTCTGAGTTCCCCCTCCATGAGAGTCCTGTATCTTCTCCCTGAGGGCCACCCCTCCAGGACTGCAACCCCCACCAACAGCACCCCAAGCCTCACTGAGCTTTCCCCAGCCCCCAGCCTATGATCACAGCTCAGTGATTCTTCTCCGTTTAACAAGAGGAACATCTAGAAAAAAAGATCAGGACCCAAAGATCAGAACGGGGGATTTTCAGGCCGGCACAGAACCCTGCAGTTTAGGGCAAGGAGCTCGGCTCACCACATTTTAGTGGCTGCTCACGGACCTAAGAGAGTTCTGTAAACTTTTGTCTCCTGAGTGCGCCTCATCCCACTCCCATCCCCCATCCCCCATTCTTCCATCCACCATCTAGACCCTCCTGGTGCTGGCCAACCTCTGGAAGCTCCCTGGTTTATCCCTCCCTCCTGGCTCCTGGAGGGGGCCATGCTAGCGCTTTCCCTTGGCCTTCAGTCCAGGCCAGTCACTCTTTCCACCACTCCCACTGGAGACCAACCTGGCAAGACGGGCCACTCACCAGGATGGAGAGGATCACAGGCCCCCGAATGACCCACCAGATGGACGCATTGGCGTTGATGTCCCAGCACCTATGGGGGGACAGCCAGGCCTCGTTAGGAGTGGAGAACTGAGGGGACGAGGAAGGACTAAATCCCGAAAGCGCTCTTCGGATGAAGGGCCCATGCTGGTGGCCCCAAGCTCTGGGGCTGGGGGCCCAGCACTGTTAGAACGGACCCTCCCCTGCTGCCGGGGAGCACTTCTGAGGCCACTGGAGCAGCACCCCCATCTCCTGTGCACGCTCTGTGTGCACACCTGTTTGGCACCTGACCGCAGAAGATCCCAGAATCCCAAAGCGGACACAGTAACAAACTCAACTGCCAACAATGGCCAGGCAGGTGACATCAGTGAGTGAAGGGGCTGGGTGACTGATACGTGGCCTCAGGACCCTGGGACATCCTGCACAGGAGGGTTACCAGGCAAGCTAGAGAGCATGTGCCTGACCCAAGGCAGCCACAACTCGACTCCGGCTGATTTTTGCCATAAGGGAGACTGAGAGATGTTGGTAGAACTTCCTATGTTCTCCAGAGGAGCTAAAAATCCAGATTTTACACAACATCAAATTCACCCAATTAAAATAATTATTTTGAAATTATTATCTGGGGCCAAAGACAGACCACAGGACACTGGCACACCTCCTTGGACCTCATCCACATCCTGGGCTGGTCATGTCAGTTTGCTCATGAGAAACCACTTCTGCTCTGTCCCGCTGCTGCCTCACTTCCTCCCTGGCTTCTTTCCATGGGCCTACTTCCCAACAGGTGCCCTTCGGCTTACTTACCTCCATCCCTAGTGCCTGGCAGCTTTAGAGAACAAGACTAGATCTCTCTGTCCCCATTAGGAGTCCCTGGGAATGTGGCTGCCCCTCTCCTGTGCCCACCTCAGCTGGAGTCTCAAAGCCCGAGGTGGGGGGTGGGGAGGCGGTACAGGCAGGGAGGAGTACAGGAGGGAGATCCCAGGAGGAAAGAAAAGCTGGAAAGCTGGGCTGGCCCTGAGCTGCCTCCCTGAGTGGCACCTGCCTGGAGCATCACAGCTTCTGCCCAGCCCCTGCTCTTGCCACAGAGCTCAGGGCATGGGCAGGCCCAGGAGGGTGTAGGTGCAATGAAGGCCACCCCCCCCCCCCACCTATCTGCAAGCTCACACCAGCCCAGTATTCCAGAGTACTCGCCTGTGTCCCCCACAGTTTGAGAAACAGGCCTCTCCTAGATAGCTCCATCGTGCCTGAAGAACTGGACATTATAAAACACACTCCTGTTACCTCTCCTTCAAACGGCTTACCCGACATCTTCCAGAAAGTGTCTGCTGATAGCCCACGAAACAACAAAAATGGCCGGTGAACCTGTAGAGTAAAAATAAAGGGAGGGAGAGGGGAGTGGGGACTCAATTTTCAATAGCCCCCCACCATGGGAACGGGGGCAGTTTGCCTAGCCTAGAAGTGAGCAGGTACCATGGAAACCCCCTTGTAAATCTTGTGCAAACAGGTAGCCTCCTGCTTCTAGGGTACCCAGACTGCTCCAGGAACTGAGGCAGAATCAAATGGTTCTTGAATGCCACGAGGGTCTCAGGCTGTCCTGGGAGCCTGGAGCAGACTATGGGGAGAAACTCTGCAGGGAAGAGAAGGGAGAAGTGATGGTCTACCCCTGTGCTGTCCTGGGCAGTGGCCACTCACCCCACGTAGCTGGTTATGGAGTACTTGATATTTGTGGCTGGTCCCACTGGAGATGTGCTGTACATGCAAGACACCCAATTCTTGAAGACTTAGTAGGAATCAGAGAGTGTGAAATCTGCTAATTTTTATATTTAACTATATGGTGACAATATTTTTATACCGGGTTAAATAAAATAGATTATTGGGATTAATTTTACCTGCTTCTTTTTATTGTGTTTACTGTAGCTACTAGAAGATTTTAGGATATTATGTGGCTCATTCTGTTTCTAGAGGACATGATCATCCGCACCTGAATGGTAACCCCGTCCCAAGGTTGCTCAGGTTTCAGACCTCCAGCAGCCGGGTTTACAACCACGCAGAAGATTAAATGATTTTTCTCCGGCAGAATCCAACAGCCCCAGACAAAGGGCCTATAGATGGCAATGCTGGGGACCCCCCAACACAGTGGCCACTTCCAGCCCAGTCTCCCTTGAGAGACATGCCTTGTGCACACACACCCCCTCCACCCCCATACACGGGGACTTCGGTCCTCTCTGAAGTGACTCATTCTTAAACATGAACAGACAGTCAAGGTCACGGACATCTGAGGAAAGCTGATTACATCAAAGACAAGGACCAAAACAATCAGAGAGAAGGAACTCAAAGGAAACAGACCATGCAGGCTGCAGGAGGAACTCGGACAAAACAACTCTAAGGAATATCGTCTGAGAGATAAGAGGAAAGATTACATCTGCAAGACCCAAACAGGATGCTGAAAATAGGGAGCAGTCCGAGAACAAGGAAGAGAGCTTAGAAATGGAATATATGATAACCAAGATAAAAGACTCCATAGAAGGTTGGAAGATAAAGACGAGGCATCGCCCAGAAAGAAGGACACAAAGAGTGGGATGAAAAAGAGGAGAAAAGACAACGAAAAAAATCAGAGGTCAATTCCAGGATGCGCTCCATCTGATTAAAAGTTTCAGAAAGAGAAGATAAAAACCAAAGGGAAAGAAATCAAACAGGTGATACAAGAACAAGGTCCAAGAAATGAAGGATGTGAGTTTCCAGATGAAAGGACCGCCGGATGTTGGTAAAAAGGATGAAATCAGCTTGCATGGGGGCACCTCCCTAGGGCATTTCAAAACTCAGGGGACAGAGAGAAGATGCTGCAGCTTATGTAGAAGGAGATGAGTCAAAATGCTCAGGGAAGAAGAGTAACACTGCAGGGACACTTGGGTGGCGCAGTTGGTTAAGCGTCTGCTCTTGTCCTGATCCTGGAGTCTTGGGATTGAGTCCCACGTCGGGCTCCCTGCTCAGAGGGAAGCCTGCTTTTCCCTCTGCCCCTCCCCCTGTTTGTGCTCCCTCTCAAATAAATAAATAAAATATTTAAAAAAAGAAATAAAGGAATAGATTTATAGAGGGAAATGAAGGAAATTCTCAGCATGAAGGATAAGGAAATTTAGCAAGTCTAGAGAACAACCAACCCAAACATTGCAAGAAGTCAGAAGGCTCTAGAAAGACCATTGGTGGCTCTTTTGGATTGAAAAGCATCCTCCCTAAATTCGTATCTACTCAGAACCTCCTCTGGAAATAAGGTCTTAGCAGGTGTAATTAGTTAAGAAGAGGTTATACTTACAAGAAAGCCGGTCATATGCGGGCCTTTATACAATATGACTGGCACCCTCATGAGAAGGCTGTGAGAGACACAGCGCGAAAGGACACACAGAGAGGGAAAGAGGCCATGTCAAGGTGGAGGGAGAAATCACAAGGATGCGAGCACATGCCAAAACCCGCCAAGGACTGCCAGCAACGGCCAGAAGCTGGAAGAGACAGAGGCATGGAGCATTTCAGAAGGAATCAACCCTGCCAGAACCTTGATTTTGAACTTCTGGCCACCAGAACAGTGAAAAAAATTTCTATTGTTTTAAGCCTCGGAGTTTGTGGCAACTTGTCTATGGCAGCCCATAGGAAACAGAGCGGGAAGAAACCAAACAGATAGGAACTAATAGATTTCCTGTTGACGTGGGGTGATTTGGGACACAGCACTGGAGGGTTTTTCAGTTCCATGGGAGAGCTGGGGAGAATTAATGACAGCAACATAAAACAAATAAGTCAATTAAAAGCGACTCCATAAAAAACAAAAGATTAACTATTGAAAGTAAAATCGTTGTACACCATGTGGCTCAGCAATCAACTTTTTTTTTTTTTTTTTTTTAAGATTTTATTTATTCATTTGACAGAGAGAGAGAGAGAGGCTGAGCACAAGCAGCGTGAGTGGCAGGCAGAGGTGGAGGGAGGAGCAGTCTCCCCTCAGAGCAGAGGGCACATGTGGGACTCGATCCCAGGACCCTGACATCATGACCTGAGCCAAAGACAGCTGCTTAACCAACTGAGCCACCCAGGTGCCCCTCCTATTTAATTATTTAAACCAAGTATGTGCATGACTTTACATTATATATCTTTTCTTTTTTTTAAATCTCTGCCTCAATTTTGGGTGCTTTGGGCAAAGAACATGGGCTCTTAAGGGCCGCCTATGGTCTTTCATCTTTAACAGACTTGGTGGAAAGTGGGAAAACCAATAATGGCTGGAGTTGGGGTTTCTTAGTGTGGTCCCCAGACTATCAGTATCAGCATCACTTGGGGCCTTGTCAGACATGAAGAGTCTTTGGCTACACCCAAGGCCAACTGGCTCAGAGGCAGCTGGGCTCGACACACCCTCCATGTGACTCTGACGCTGGCTCCAGTTGGAGAGCCACCAACTCAGTGAGTGGGACCTTGGTTCATCCCCAGAAGAGCCAGAGGTGTCACCCTTTTCAGGGTGCACACTGACACCCCAACATCCTTGTAAAAGTAAAAAACCTTCAAAGTTGGGGCACCTGGGTGGTTCAGTTGTTAAGTGTCTGCCTTCGGCTTGGGTCATGATCCCAGGGTCCTGGGATCAAGTCCCTCATCGGGCTCCCTGCTCGGCAGGAAGTCTGGTTCTCCCTTTCCCATTCCCCCTGCTTGTGTTCCCTCTTTCACTGTGTCTCTCTCTGTCAAATAAACACATAAAATCTAAAAAACAAACAAACAAAACAAAAAACCAAAAAATACCTAAAAATAAACAAACAAATAAATATAAAGACTTTCAAAGTGTCCACTCCTTCTGATTCAGTGATCCCAATTCTAGGATTCCATATTACATATGGGAATAAGCTTTGTTCATAAAAGCATTTATCACTGTGTTATTTATAGTAGTGGAAAATTAAAAACAACCTAAATGTCAGTATAATAGGTATTTGTTTAAATACATCCACAGACTAGTTAAAAAATGTTTATGGCAGAGGTGGAAGAATACAGAGCACACTTGTGTGTTAATGGAAAGAAACAAGATTCAGAATTCTACATATAGAATGACCACAGCAGGGGTGCCTGGGTGGCTCAGTCAGTTAAGTGTCTGCCTTCGGCTGGGGTCATGATCCCAGGTCCCGGGGTCAAGTCCTGCCTTGGGCTGCTGCTCAGCAGAGAGCCTGTAGCTCCCCCTGCTTGTACATGTGCTCTCTGACAAATAAATAAATACAATCTTAAAAAAAAAAAAAAAAAAAGAATGACCACAACACTGTGGAGAAAAACTGAGTAGGAAAAATAGTTTGGAAGGAAACCCCCAAAAATGTTTGTTAGATGAGACCAGGGTAATTTTTTTCTACTTAATTTTTTTTTTTTCAGTCTTACAGTGAGCGTGTACTCATTTAAGCAACCTGTCTCTGGGGAAACAAGTTGCGTACAAACTGAGGAGGGGCCCCTGCTTTTGTAAGAGAAAGGCTTCTCCCAGACAGAAAACTCTGGGCCTTCCTGAGTCCCTTCAAGGTCTCCTTGGGGCTGTATAGGCGGACAGACCAGGAGGGGAGGAACCACTGTTTCATGTGCTATTCTGTCCCCAGGGCCTGGCATATAGTAGATGCTCAATAAACATTTGAGGAAGAAAGGAAGGCTCTCATGATCTCACTTAAACCCTTCCTAACAATCTGAGGGGTGCCTGGGTGGCTCAGTCAGTTAAGCATCTGCCTTTGGCTCAGGTCATGATCTCAGGGTCCTGGGATTGGCCTAGTGTGGGCTCCCTGCTCAGTGGAGAGCCTGCTTCTCCCTCTGCTCCTCCCCACCAGCTTGTGCTCTCTCTTCTCTCAAATGAATAAATAAAATCTTTTTAAAATAAAAAAATATAAAATAATAAAACAAGATAAGGTCTCCTAAAAATCTGTGTTGGAGATGTCACAATGCAATTTTGTCTCCCCACTAGACTATGACATCTTTGAATGATGGAACTATTTTTGTTTCTGTAATCTCTAGAAGCCCCTCCGAGCGCAAAGAAACACTCGAAGAAAGTAGAATAAATTGTGATCCTGATATTACAGATAAAGAAACTGCCTATGTTTATACGATGAGATCCTGACAGATCTGAGAGTCAAGGTCAATGGACAGGTTCCAAAGTGGGTATTTATTGGGGAGTCAACTGCATAAAGCAAGTCCCTGGTCCCCCAGTATTCTTGGAACTACTGTCCTCCGAAGAGCCCCACAGCTCCTGCTGGCCAAGGGTCATGTGCTAATTAGGCTGCCAAAGTCTATAGGAGGGCTCTGTGTGCTCTGGCAGCTCTGGCGACTTCCCTGATGTGAGTCGATAGGGCCCTTGCACGGAAGGATTTAGACAAGGAGAACAGACAGGGCTTTCCTGGCAGGGGCACTTCTTAATTAAAGGCACTAAGAAGAAAGCAAATGAAATTAATGGCTAGTACACATATCTATCCATGTAAGCGTATGAGTCAGTCAGAGGAATGTGGCTATTTTTTTAGAACCTAGTGGGTAACTTATATATGTTTATCAAATGAACAATGGATGGATGGATGGATGGACAGACAGATGGGTACACAGATGGATGGATGGATGGATACATGGATGGATGGATGGATGGACGGATGGACGGACAGGTACATGGATGGATAGATGGATGGATGGATGGATGGATGGACAGACGGACAGGTACATGGATGGATAGATGGATGGATGGATGTTTGTTAATGGCAGAATAAGAGTTAAGGGACCTTTGGAAACAGACAAGCCTTGGTTTGAATCCTAGGTCTGCTCTTGTCTATAGTGTGTACATATTACATCCCATCTTTGAGCACGTTTCTTTGAAAGGCCTCTGGAAATTGTGGTGGCAATTAAAAATGCATGTAAATGCTCTGCTCATAGTAAGTGCTCAAGAAATGGAGTTATCATCTTCATTGATCAGAAGGGACAGGGGGAAGAGATGGAATGGGGCCTGCAGTTGGCTACTTTTCCCCTCCTTCCTACAAATGAGCCCTGAAATTCCTTTGGGAGGCCATGTGGTCTGAGCACCTTAAGCCAATCAGTGTATTCCATTCTCTCGGGTCTCTGGTTCAGGGATGTGTCTGAGACAAGCTGGTCCTATCAAGAGTGAACCTCAGAGTATCTGCTGGGAATGCTGGGACATGGCCTTTTTCTCTCATTAGAAATACCAAGGAAGCTGGTACCCCAGAAGCTGCTGGCAATTACACTGGGAACACCAGCATAACGATAGAGTTGATGTTACAGAAGGTAAAGCGGAAAGGCACAAAGAAACATTGTTGAGCTGCTGGATCCAACCTCACCTGAATTTGGCAATCCCTGGACTTTTCAGATATATGACCCAGTTGCTTTCTTTTTTGTTTAAAGCTGATCTAAGCCAGATTTTCTGACAGCTACAGTCAAAAGTACCCTAATTAATAGAGAAAGGAAGCAAGAATGAAAATATATGAATGGAATGTCTGAGGAAGATGAAACAACAAACGTAGTATCAAATGGTAAGTTGGGTGGTGTCAAATGGTAAGAGACTTTGGATGGCCAAAATTGGGGCTACATTTTGACTGTGAATTCTTACTTGGTGTACAAATAAACCAAAGCCAGGGGGTTAAACAAGAAGCAACTTGCCTAAGATTCCACAAGTTAGCTAACTTAACTGAGCGTGGGGCTGCAACTAGAAACCAAGTCCTCTGGCTCAGTGCCTTTCCCCACATTCCCCAGCCATTACACCCACGGAGAAACGTACCCCATCCGAGGGCAACAAATCCCTGGAGGCACTTCCTTTCCGAGAAGAAGGAGATGACGAGGAGCGTGTGAAGGTAGAGGCCTTCCACCAGCAGCCAGGCGTAGTTGGCCATGATGCAGTACTGGAAGAAAGCCATGACCAGCTTGCAGCCCACCTGGACAGAGAGAGGCAGGTGAGCCCCAGGCTGGGCAACAGTGAGCTCCTCTCTGCCAGCCGCCCCCGCCTCCCGAACGAAGCGACAGGTAGGGGTAGGGGTCAGGTCGCAGAGCAAGTCTCTACGGGCTCCTGGCCATCCCCTGTGGCCTTCCACTCTCAGAAGCCCAGGCCCACAGAGTTCTCTAGAAAGTGGAAGCCCACACGGCAGCAGGCTCAGGCAAGAAGGCTAACGGGCCATCAGAGAAGCAGGAAGTGCATTCAAACCCGGGACTTGGCTGCCACCAGTGAAGCTGTGTCAGATAGAGCCCAGTTCCCAAGTTCCTCCTTTGCAGATGAGCACACGGGTGGACAGAAGGAAAGGGATTTCCGAGCAAAGGATTAACAAGATCCCTTCCAAGCTATTTCCCTGGAAACAGATGAAGGGACTTACCAATTATGTTAGGAGGGCACCATTGATTATAGTGAAAATGGTCCCTGATTGGTACACCGCCTCTGTTCTGGAGACTTCTGACTACCGGATGGAGATGCCAGTGCTGGCCTTGCCTGACTCAGTGACTTGTTAGAGGCATGTCTCTAGCAGGGATCACCAGAAGCTGTGCCTGGGGACTCGTGGGGCATGAGGCTTCTGTGCCAGCAATCATTCCTACATGACAAGGTCCCCTTTCCTTTCTCTGAGCTGTCCCTGGGGAGAGGACAGCTTCTGGGATGGGCTGACGGCTGCTACATGGGCTGCGTGGAGGTCACATGCAGGTAACCCAGAGCTGCCCTGCTGGTGGGCTGTGGTTCCTGCTCTACGGCCACCTACAGACTCGGATTCTGGGCGGAGCCTGTGGTTGACTCAGGAGTCTGATGTTTACCGGAACCCAAGAAGGTTCCCCGTGGGGGACTGCTGGACTTCTCCAGTACTGGTCAGTGAGGTGTGGGCCCTGAATTTACATCTTCTGACTCTCACTCTACTACTCTTACTTTGTCCTGCCAATCTCCCTAAGGGAGATTCAGTTTGAGTCAGAAAACACACACACGCACACACACACACACCTATAAACAACACAAACAACAGATCTATAAGGGATTACAGATGGGAGTGGTGGGAAGTGACAGGCAGGTTGACCAAACCCATCTCAATCTGCCATCTTTTTCTCCCTTGTTTGCCTCTGCTATGGTGACTATGATGCCAAAAAAACTCGACCCTCCAGCTTCCTTTAGAGTAAGGTGTGGTCCCATGACAAGGTTCTAGGCAATGAGATGTAGATAGGTGTCTTGGGGGCAGGTATTCTTTCCCACCCTAAAAAGGCAAAGCTACCCAAAGATAAAAACTGTTTAACCCTGACTCTCTGTCTTGACTGGAACAGGGATGTGAGGCCTGGGGCTGCAGCAGCCATATTGTAAAAAGCGGTATAAAGTATGGCATCAAGCACAGCAGAGCAGAAAGAGGGAAAAGGATTGTGTCCACCATGGCATCACGGAGCCACTGTGCCACCTCTGGATTGCTCATCTGTGGACTGCTTATGTGGGAGACAAACTCCATCTGAGCCACTGATGTATGGTTTTCTGGTATATGCAGCAAAACGGATCCTCAGCTGATACACAGAGCAATATTGCAAAGAACTAAGAGTCATCTGAGCATTCAGAAGGAGGAAAGGGGTTAGATTAAATTAAACGATTGCTTTACTACAGACTTATGTTTGCAGACACAGACATATATGCTCCCACTTTTCTTTCTGCACCACACCCTCAACCCTCTTCAGAGCTGGCCATCTGCCCATAGCTGGGACTTGGCAGGTGGAGGGAAAAGATGGCCCTCCATATGTATTTAATTGCCAGAGTGGCTGGGAGTTGAAGGGCAGCCCCCAGGGGCTTCCCGACAAGCTGTTCTCATACATGACCCCGACTGTGCACGTGGAGACATGGGACTCTCCCTGGATGCCCTGGCCCAGCCCCAGCACTGGTCCCTGTACTCTAGGCATTTAGTGAAGCCTCGGGTGGGACTTGGAGAAAGAGCAACGGGACCACCACCCTCTCCCGAGTTGGGCTGGGGAAGACATGCAGCCTGGCCACACTCTGGGGCACATAGGCATGTTACCCTGTGGGCATCACACTGAGCGACATCTTCCGAGGAGAAGAGCACTGCGTCCTTGATGAAGTTGGACAGGGCACGCAGGATGAAGGACACAAAAAGGTGCATGTGGATGTAGTTGCGGGTGCAGTGGAGCCTCCTGGAGGGAGAGAATGCAAGGCCATGGGGCCCAGAGCCACAGGCGCTTGGCCACTTCTTAGCCAGGTAACCTTGACCTCGAGCAAGCCTTTACACCTTCCCAGAACCCGAGTCTCCTCCTCTGTGGGAGGGATCAGAGGTCCATTACCCATTCCCCAGCTGCTGGTGCCAGAAGCAGGCTTTCTTACGGGGAACCTATTCCAGCTCTGGGATTGGGGTGACTCCATCCTCCCACCCTGTTGATAGACCCAACCAATCGGAGTACTCCACCCCTGGCTGCAGTGACATTCAGGTTGGGACTGTGACTCAAGCCAGGCGTATAGAAACCTCCCCACCCCTGCCCCAGGACTTTAACTGCAACTAAAGGGGAAGAGGCTCTCTTTGTCCTGGTGGCTGAGCCGGTGGAGTCTACCCCTATAGCTGCTGGTGGATGTCTCTGCCACCCCTGAGGAGAGTCTGCCTAAGGATGAGGCCGATGGAGAGTGGAGAGAGGGAGGGAGACAGACCTAGTTCTGCTGATACATTTGAGCACCTAGATCCAGCCATTCCTAGAGACAGACACCCCTGACCTTGTCGGTTATGTGGGTCAGGATACGTTGGTTTTCTTAAACTGTTTTAAGGGGATTTCTGTTTCTTGCAACCAGGAGTCTGGCTAACACACTGGTAAAATGGGGATAATGAGACCTATCTTATAGCATTGTGTGAAAATGACAACTAGGACATCTGCAGTGAATTCCTCGTTATGCTCAGTAACTGTGAATGAATAAAAACACGAACAAAGTCACAGGAACATCGGTGTTTTGTCTCGAGTAAAGTCTAGATCAAGAGGTCACTAAGTGCCCCCACCACCTTCCTTTCTCTGGCCTGAGTAATTTAAAGAGACCCAAATTCTGTGCCTGGGGAAGGCTGGGGAGACAGAGCTGGCAATGTGTTCTCACCGGAAAGCACAGAGGATGCTGAGGGCGACGAGGAGCATCACCAGGGAGGAGCTGTAACCCACGGTGTACATGACCTTCAACTTCATTAGATACTGGTGCTGCGAGAGAGGGGTGTGTTAGCCCCGCCCACCCAGCGGCTGGGCTTCTTGCGCCTGCTTAGGCAGCTCCAACTTTTCAATGAACCTTTCAATGCCGCCGGCTATGCTGATCAGACTCTTTGGACCTCAATTCATAGACTAGGAACACCCTGGCTTTGGAGAAGATCTCGGGGATCGTCTGATGCCAACTCAAATTTCTACCCCGTGCATAGCGCCCCTTACCATCACCCTGAATCCAAGCCTTCGCTTGAATCCCTCCAGGGATGTAGGCTAACTGCCTTTTGAAGAAGTCATCTGGTATACAAGGGTGCAAACTATCAGATAATTTTTCTCATGTGAAGCTAAAATCTATGACTTTTTTTTTTTTTTCATATCAGATGGGTAATGTGCCAAGGTCATAACAAGGTTTGAGGGTGGCACATGTCACACAGGAGTGTGAACACCCAATCATCATGCTTATGAACTACAAAAGGATCTAAAATCTATGACTTTTAAATTGGTTCTTTTTCAATACCCATTTCTGGAGCCGCTTGAAATAAATTGAATGCTTAGAGGGTTGTTTTTTTTTTTAAATAAACTTTCATTTTGGAATGGTTTCAGAGTTCTTGAAGGGTTGCAAATATCACACAGAGCGATCTGTCCTTTTTTTAAAGATATATATTTTTAAGGATTTTATTTATTTATTTGACAGAGAGAGATCACAAGTAGGCGGGGAGGGGGGGAGGGAAGTAGGCACCCTGCTGAGCAGAGAGCCCGATGTGGGGCTCCATCCCAGGATCCTGAGATCATGACTTGAGCCAAAGGTAGAGGCTTAACCCACTTAGCCACCCGGGCACCCCAGATCTGTATCTTCTTAATACAGCTTTTCTGCCCACTTGTCTCTCACATATAGTCTCAGCATTACATTTTCTTTCTATGTCTTCAATCTCTTTCCACGATCCCTCACCCTCCTGCTCAATTAATATGCTCTGTTGGCAATGGCCTTCCTAAATAAGACCCCCAGAACTGAAAGCTGGAAAGCTCCAGTATATTCTCTGATCAGGAAGGAGTCGAGTGGGACCATCGCCTTCCCTCTCCTCTACACTGAATTCATATTAATGAGTCTTCACATTACTGACTCATCTTTGATTTGGAAAGAATCTCAATGGTATGGGAGAGGACCACATATAAAGAGAAATGTAAAACCTGCAATGTAAAACCTGGGTGCAAAAAATAAATTGCACAACAGCCTGAAGAAGAATCAAAGAAATGAAAATTAAACCAATAATGCTATCCCATCTGTTCCCAACCAAATGAACAAATATTTAAAGGCAGTATTATTCTATGCAGCTGAGTGTAGAGCGGGAGCAAACATTGTTTCAGTCTCTCCTGAAAGTAGCATGTATCAGGGGCACCTGGGTTGCTCAGTGGGTTAAGCCTCCGCCTTGGGTTTAGGTCATGATCTCAGGGTCCTGGGATCAAGCCCTGCATGGGGCTCTCTGCTCAGCAGGGAGCCTGCTTCCCCCTCTCTCTCTCCCTGCCTCTCTGCCTACTTACCATCTCTCCTTCTGTCAAACAAATAAATTTAAAAAAATCTTTAAAAATAAAAAGTAGCATGTATCAAGAATCTTTGAAATATGCATTCCTGTTGACCTCCTTTCTATCTCTGGGAATTCTAAGACATTAGCATGTGCACACACACACACAAAGAAATAAGCACAAAAGGAAAAGCATATTTATACATCAAGATGTTCATCACAGAACGATGTGTGATGAAAAACACTTAAATGTCCAACAATAGAACAATTAACTGAATTATTTTAAATCATTATTTTGATGTATGCCACCATTAAAATGGTGTTTACCAAGAGTTTTAACAGATGTCAGCTTGTGCTAAGAATGTAATGTTAAGCGAAAAGGCAGAATACAAATTTTCTAGATACAGTGTGATTACTGCTATCTGTTTAAAAAAAAAAATTAGTTTAATTACGTGAAATTGCCTTTTTTTGTAGGTCAAATGATTGAATATCAGCTATTTTGTGTGGTTCAATCACATACACGCATAGACCACAAGATTTTAAAAAGATGTGTTAGATGTTAATAATAGTTAACTTTGGATGATAAGTCTGTGGAGAGAGTTGTTATTTTTATTTGTACTTCTTCTATACTTTTCATTTCTTTCCAGTGGATAAGTACTATTTTATAACCAGAAGAAAAAGGTAATTAATTAAAAAAAAGGGGGGGCACAAGAATAGTATTGGGGGAACCTTGCTGACAGCTGTTCCTATGAGAATGACTTGAGGTTCAAATGGCCCAAGCTCCATGGTATTAAGAAGTTTGCTGCAGGGAAAGAATGCAGGCTTCAGAGCCAAGAGACAGGGTTTCCAAACCCAGGACTGTTACTCACCAGCTGTGTGACCTTGGGCAAATTACTTAACTTCTCTGAGCCTCAGATTCCTCATCTGCAAAATGGGGGTAATATCTACCTTGCAGGCTTGTTGGAAGAACAAATAAAGTATGAGGTAGAGTATCTAGACAATGGCTGGCACTTACAAGACACTAAGAAGATGTTAATTTTTTCCCACCTCCATCCCCCAGCCCATCACCCACCCTTCAACATGAGTCACGGATCCAAGATCGCAGTAAGAAGTATGAGTTATAAAGGAGCAGCTTAAAAAAAAAAAAATTAGACCTATTCTCAGTTATGATAATGGAGTGCTGTAGGACAGCAGGCAACATGGGAACGTTTGGAGTGTTTCGTCCAGTTCTGGGTGTGCTATTTTAAGAGGCACAGGAATAAACTGGAACATTTCTGGAGGAGGGAAGAGTGCATGAAAAACTGGGTACATTACACCCCGAGGAAATAAACGAACAAACTTAGGCAAGAAAAGTATTAGAACAATTGACAGGTAGAGGCCTAAGACCCACTGTATGGGCTCCAAGGGGAGGCAGCTACCAAAAAGAAGTCTGACTCAGAGTGACCAAAGATTTTCTGAGAGCAAGAGGCAACCTTTGATGGGATGGCTGCCATGTGACACTGAGCTTCCCCACTGGTATGATGGCGATCCCAGAAGCCAGGATCCACCTCTCAGGAATGAAGAAGAGAGTCAAAAGGACAGTAGGTTGCCCTAGATTCATGGTGGCTTGACTTTGGGACATGAAAGGGCAGTCAAATGTTGAGAAATAAGAGGTTCCATGATGCGTCAGCTTATAATCTTGCACGAGCAGGAAGAGCCCCAGCCCCGAGGGCACGAGTCTCACTCCTAGGACCCCCTGGTTTTGCCACTCTCAGTTCAGAAGCAGATTTGGGCCAGTCTGTGACAGCACGAGGAGGCACGGGGTGACAGTATGGGGTGTTCTGGCTGAATGCTCCACATTGTCCTGTGGCTGGGTTGACTGCCTGCCAGGGAACCCTCAGGACACCAGCCAGCTGCACTTGTCCCTGCATTTTATGTGTAAGTTCTGATCCAGAAGGGGCCCTGGTCCCAGGAGGCCTGATGTGCCCTTAGTGCACCTGCCCTCCACATCTGCAACAGGGACTCGCCCTAGGAGGGCTTGGGGGCCAGGAGCCTCACTGCTGTCTGTCCTGGATCACATTGCCCATCTCTCTGCTGTCTTTCCTGACCGGGCCACCTTCCCTCTACATCCTCTAGATCAGGGCTCAGCAGACATTTTTTGTAAAGGGACAAATAATATGCGTCTTAGACTTTGGGTGCCATTTGGGCTTTTGCAAATATTCAGCTCCGCTCTTGTGGTGTAAATGGCCATAGCCATGTCTCAATAAAATTTTATTTACAAAAGCAGGTGGTGGGCTGGATTTGGCTCAAGGGCCACAGGATGCCAACCTCCACTCTAGGTAAGCAAGCCCCATTTTATTTACCCAAGCAGCAGCCTGGTCCTTTCTGCCAATCTGTGTGCACTGTTGTGGGCTTTTGTTGGTGAATAGAGCAGCGCATGCCAATAAGGAAATTGAAGAAAAGACAGCCAATAAGTGCTCATTTCCATCATCGTTTGATCAGAAGAGAAAAGACATTTCAACAGTAAGAGACAGGATGACTCAGATCTCTGAGTGAAGGACAAAGCTTGTGAACCAGCATCTAGGCACCAGTAAATTACATGGCTTGAAAATCTTTCTGATCTTAGGGATTTTTTTTTTTTTTTTTTTTTACTACATTTTTAAAATTTTTTATGTGAGCTGAAGCCAAGGTAGTCCTCCTTTCCACTATTTTTGGCCAATAACTATTCTGAATTAAGTCCAAACTTTGCATTTACATTTGTTAAATTTCAGGTTCTTGTTTTGGGATTTTACAGTTTCTGCCCTGGATGAATATCATGGTTAAGGCCTTGGGTTTTGTTCCCCAGCTGATGAGTCTAAAGCTGACAGTGTCTCCGATGTGGTTTCAGTAAACACTGCTCACAAAAACAAAGGCTCCCTGGGGTCCTCAATAATTCTTAAGAATGCAAAGGCTCCAATGGCCAAAAGGTTTGAGAACCACTGGCCGAGGCCAATCCTGTGTCCCATCCCTCTGCCAGGGATGGTCCAGGGGTGGGCAGGCTCAAGTCACTTTGGGCCAGTGAGATGGGAGGACAAGCTTGCTGGGGTTTGGGTGAAGAAGCTTTCTTGCTCTTGGGAAGGAGCCACAGGAAGTCAGCCTTTCCCGCCACCTGGACAAGCAGGCATGGGGGAGTATGTGGCTGTTATTGCCAACGGCAGTCATCCCACATCGAGAGGTGGCAGCCTTGAGAGGAAGCCACCAGGATAACAGGAGGAGAAGTGGCAAGAACCCGGTCCTTTGGCAGCTTCCGAGTGCTGCCTTATGAAAGAGTTCTGAAGCCTGTTCTCTGCACCCCCAGTTCCATGAGCCACATCTGTTTATTACCCAAGTTGCAAATTTCTGTTTCTCGCAGGCCAGAGCATCCTTTTGAACCTCTGTGCTGCCATCCATCATTAGAACATTCTCTCTATGGATTTTGCCAATGTGATCACATAAACTTCCTGTCCTTGTGTAAGTCAGTGATGGAAATGGTCATCTGCAGGGGTCAGGACCCATCCACTCCTCTGAAACCTTCTGTCTCCACTAAGCAATCCTTGCTGGGTCTCGTTATGAATGTACCCTGCTCTGACCAGACCTGAAGACCTCACATGTGTCCCCCATTTGGATGACAAACCCCAGGAGGGAAGAAACCCAAGTCTCCACCTTGGTTCCCCACCCAGTCTTCCTTGTACAGAGCAGGACTGACTGGCTGGAGAAAGTCCTAGAAAAGAATTCAGAAGTGGGTATGGTGTGGGCGCCTGGGTGGCTCAGTGGGTTAAAGCCTCTGCCTTCAGCTCAGGTCATGATCTCAGGGTCCTGGGATCGAGGCCCGCATCGGGCTCTCTGCTCAGCGGGGAGGCTGCTTCCCCCTCTCTCTCTGCCTGCCTCTCTGCCTACTTGTGATCTCTCTCTCTCTCTCTGTCAAATAAATAAATAAAATCTTTAAAAAAAAAAAAAAAGAAGTGGGTATGGTGTGTCTCCCAACCTCATCCTTCCTCCCTCCCTTCCCTCTGCTGCTCCGCCTCATGCTTCTCTCACATGCCCTCACCCCATCCTCCAAGGGACCAGCAAGGCTGTCAGGATTCCCACTGGGGAGTTTAGCCCATGGGGCTGCAAAAGCCCATCTCCCAGGGGACACGCACCATACCAGGGGGGGGCAGCGAGAGCTAAAGGAAGGACTCAGGTTCTTTGGGGTACTAACTAGGTTTGACTCCTGCCTCTGCTAGTCTCTGAGCGTGTTCCTTTATGGCTCTGAGCCTCAGTCTCCTCATCTGCAAAATGGAGAAAACAATGATCTTACGATGAATCCTTCTGAGGATTTAGTGTCATCATGTATCCAGGAACCGGCACATGGCAGGTGTTCAGACAACAACAGACATTCATCGGGCACTGGTTAAGTGCCAGGCATTGTGCTGGGGCATGGGGACCTGGAAATGAGCAAGATTCTGATCTGTTCCTGCGATATCTCTAAATCTAGACCCACGCCTGGCCCACAGTCGGCACTTAATGCATGTTTGTTGAGTGAGTTCATGGCTTTGAAGAGCTCACATTTTAGTGAGCGAGATGGATGCCCATGGCACATGACGACGATTTCGTTCAACGTAGCAGGTAACATTTTGGAAACGAACACAGCATATCGAGAGAGCCCTTCTTGGGGGTGGGGAGGTGGGAAGAAAGGGCTTTCTGGAGCCAGTGGGCTAGAGCAGAGTCTCGAAGGACACTTACGAATGAGGCAGGGAAAGTCAGGATGCAAGGCTCTGATACTAAGGAGGCACCTGGAGAAGCTCAGCGCACTGCTCAGTGTCCTCTCTCTAACCAGGCCTGCCCAGCAGCATGCAGCTCGATCCTTCCCCTCAGAGCCTGAGAAGCCCCGAGAGCCAACATTTATTGAGCACTTCTTCTGGCTGGGTACCCTTCTCAGCACTTTCCTGGATTACCTTGTTTGGTTCCCTTGGCAAGTCTGTGAGGTCAGAACCACGATCAGCCCATTTCACTGATGGAAAAACTGAGGCACAGAGAAGTTAAGTCCTCCCAACCCCCGCCAAGGTCACAGTCAGGGTACAGACTCAGCAGCCTGACTCCAGGCGTTTAATCAGCGGGTTGCTTTTCTTTCGGTTTCATGACTAAATCACCCCCAGTCTCGTGGTGGCACAGGGCAGTTCTTACTGTGCCTGTGCCCAGGTCTTCATTAACCATCTCTGGGCTGTCTCACCAGGGCACTGAGGTAGGCCCAGGGAGCCCCAGATGATGAGCGGGGTGGGGTGGGTAACAAGAGCAGCTCCCGGTCCCCTGATCTTGACCCAGGGCTGGCTCCATTCTATCTTCTTAGTTGCAGACAGGCTTACCCGCTTCTCATTGGATGAGTCGTTCACATTAACCCCACAGGCCAGGTCAGGCCTGGGGAAGATTTCAGACCAGCCGTCCTGTGTGCAATTTCGAAACATGGAACCTGTGGGAGTCAAGCATCCTGCAGGTGAGCACTGGGGACACGGGACAGACGGCCTGGGGTCCCAGGTACCCTCAGCCACGCCTTAGGGGTGGCCTGGCATTTCCCCATAGCTCAGCCCTGGCTGCCTTTCTCTGAACCACACAGTCCACTCCCAATCAGCTCAGCTGATCCTTGAAGACTATGTAAGGGTCAGTAAGAAGAGGCAGGAAAGGGATGCCTGGGTGGCTTGGTCGGTTAAGCCTCTGCCTTCAGCTTAGGTCATGATCTCAGGGTCCTGGGATCAAGCTCTGCATCAGGCTCCCCATCCAGCAGAGAGTCTGTTTCTCCCTTTCCTTTTGTGATCTCTCTTTTGCTTTCTCTCAAATAAATAAATAAAAATCTTAAAAAAAAAAATAAGAGTGGTGGAAGAGGAAAGTAGGGAGATAGCCCTAGAAAGTGCAAAGGTGCGGATGTGTGTGCACAGGTGAGAGAGAGACAGACCTGCGGACCACCGAGGCCTTGATTTACAAACCAGCCCAGCTCTGAACAAATACCCTGTTAGCCTCCAAGCACTACTTGCCCTCCCCCCGGGGTCCCATAGCCTCGCCCACCCCCATGTCCCTCCGTGCCAGACACAGGGCTCCGCATACAGGGGGGAGGGCAGGACATATGTCACAGTACCCTCCGGTCCCAACAGCTCTCCTCCATTGGACTCTGTGTCCCCGCCCCTGCAGAGCTTCCCCTTCCTTACCTTTCCCCAGCACAGCTGGCTGCCCCCAGGCCCAGCCCCCGTCCAGGGGTCTCTCAGGCCCTGGAGCACTACAGCTTTACCCTGGGCCTGTCCACTCCTCCCCTCTCCCCTCACCCACCCTTCCCGGGCTCCGATCTCAGATCAAGTTCCCTCAGTGCTCCAAGGGGGACTTCCCCTGCCCATCCTCCAACCCTACAGGCCGAGGGGCCACTTCTGGCTTTTTCTGGGTTTTCCCAAAACAGGGGCTGCTCCCTGATCTCTTGGGTGTTCACAGGAGATAAATATAAACCTTCCCGAGGGTAGGACACCAGTACTCTCAAAAGGGATTACAGTGTCCCATAAAACGCAAGGGGCCAAGCGTCGTGCTCAAGGACAGCAGTCCCAAGCGACTTTGGTTATACATCCCCAACCAAAAAAAAAAAAAAACCCACCGATCTCATTCTCTAAGGATTATGTACTTGTTCAATTATAAAATCTTGTGCTCTATTGTAATGATACGTGGTGATTATACTATGCGCCAGACACCGTTCTAAGCCTGTGGCAGGCAGGAACTCCTTTAACCCTAACAAGACTATGAACCAGGCAGTTACTTTTATAGTAAAACATAGTATGACATGTAAATAGTGCAGCCATCTTACTGTTGGGGAAACTGAGGCATGCCATGGTTAAATAATCTGCCTAAGACCACAGCACAGGAAATGGAGGAAGTGGGATTTGAACCTGGAGTCTCGGACCCCACTCTCAGCTGCATATTGTGTACTGATCCCCTTTCTTCCCCCTGCTTATCCCCATCCCAGGTCGCGCCACCCTTTACTGGGAGGGTTCTCCCAAGAAACTGACATGGTTGGCAAGGACCTGGTCATGCCCATCGGGAAATGTCCTCAGGCTCTGGGTGCTGCTCTCACACCAAGGAAGTTTGATTTCAAATCTCACTTCACACCCTGCTCTCCAGCACCTGAAAACCACCCACGGAGATGACTACCAGCACTGAGGTAGACCTTCCAGGGGCTGGAAAGGAAGGAAGGCATTCTCAGTCCTCCAGCCACACCTCCGAGCTTCTCTGCCTTGTAAATCACAGGGTCACTTTGGTCCTCCCACAGAGCTTGCTGCCCTTCTCCTCCCCCACGCCGCCAAGGCCAAGTCCCTCACACAGTGGTGGCTGGCTTCCCGGCCTCGCCTAGTCCCTGATGAGCTCCAGAGGGCTCCGGGTGCCCACCCAAAGCCCTTGCTCATCTGTCCACTAGCTGGAGGGCTGGAATTGCAACACAGTGGAGATGAGGAGCCCGTGCTAAATTCTTCTCTAAGGGAATAGGTAAGTTCTCCAGGGAGGAGCTTTTAGAGCAGGAGCCCGAAGACTGGGGAAGAGAAGCTGCCAGCCAAGAAGTCTTAGGAAGCCACCAGGAGGAGGCGCCCTCCATGGACTGATGGGTCCAGCTGCATCCTCTGCTCTGGGACCACCCCCCCACCCCTGCATCTGGCTGCTGCAGGCGTGGCAGGCACATAGGGGGCTGGTCACACCCCTGGAGATAGGAATTCTGACACTCCCTCTGCGCGAATTCATACCCTTTCTAGGGGTCTCAGCCACTCAGCTTTGGCCTTGCATGCTCCTTTCTGACAGGCCTCAGGTCTGGACCACTTGTTCACAGGGTTCAGGGTCACACGGGTTCCACTGAACTCAAGAATGATGGCTGGCATTTCTAGAACCAGCCACTATGCTCATTTCCAGATTTTGATCTAATCCTCCCAGCACTCAGGGAGGGAGGCACGGCTGGTTTATTTACCAGACAAGAAAACCAAGGCCCAGAATTGGGCACCAGAGTCCAGCCAGGATGTGACTCTTCCCTGTGCCTCCCTCCCACCTGACCCTGGCCCCTGGGGGCAGCTTCTAGCACCAGGAGACCTTGGCTTTCTGACCTTCTGGATTCGGGTCCACCTGGCCCCCAAAGGCCCCTGAGACCTGGAGTACAGGTTTCCAAGTAGCCAGATCTGAGTGGGAAACTCAGCACCCCCACCCTTGGTCACCTGGGTGTGAGCTTCGATGCCTCACTTCTCTGTGCCCAGTGACAATAGTTACCCACACTGCAGGACTGAGCAGGGAACCCGATAGCACCAGTAAGTGCCCAGCCTGGTGCCTGGCCCAGCGAGCCCCACAGTGTGACTCCCTCCTCCTTTCAGCCTTTCCAAAATAGACCTCGGTGGTGGGGCTTGGAGACATGGAATTTAAGGGGCGGGGTGCAAGACTTCTACAGTTCAGTCAAGGGAGCTAGCGTGTCAGACGGGAAAGCAGGGGCATCCAATTTCAGTTTGGTTGGATGGAAAATTGAATTAAGAGAACGCAAACTCCCCAGAGCCCAGAACCAGTTATTCGTGTGTCCCTAGAGGCTGGCCTGGGCTGGGCTGCCCATTTTGGGGCCTTCTCCTCACTGACCCAGTGGGATTCTCCAGACAGATGCTGCATGCGACCCAGGCCGGGCGCCCGGTGTGGCTAACGAAGGAGTGCCCTTTGCTGACCAGGCTCTTGGCAGAACTGCAGAGGAGACGAGGGTTGGGCTCTCTCTGGAGTCCCTTCAACCCCACCCACTTGCCCTGGGCTTCACTCCTAATAGGACAGGGGCCCTTCCTTACCCAGGTTCAGGGCAGTGTACACCTCAAGGTCCCCTGAAGGTACAATCAATATTTTGTGCATATACATCTGTACATCCGAAGATTTTACACAATTCTCAAAAGGCTCCAGGACCCTAATCAGGTTAGGGACCTCCACTGTGTTAAGGCTCCAATCCCAAGATAGAAGAAGGCCTGACCCTGCCTGGGAAGCGTGTTTTCTAACAAGGGACTCTGGAAGACCAGTGCCCTGTAAAGAAGCAAAGGAATGCATCCTGGAAGGAACATTCTAGACCTTGGCACACACAGAAAAATATCTGGGGGCAGATTCCAACCTGCAGTTTTGGGAGTCACTTAGACAGCCATTCTGTCTGGGCCCCGTAGTGGGCTCCCTGGGAAATCATTAATTTATTATTATCATTATTTTCTTCTCTCAAAAGGAAGGGTCGGTCCAAAACACCAGACTGTCCTCACAGGGCGCTCCTCCCTGGGTTGGGTTGGGGAGCCCTGGGGTCCTGTGGGACACCACTGAGGAGAGCCCTCCTTCCGGAGAGGAGACCAGGGATCTGGGATCTATGGGGAAGGAAGGTAGTGGTAGGAAGATGATTCTTGGTGACTGAGGCTGGACTGGTCCTGACCCGTGCTGCTGGGCTGGCTGGTGTCCTGGGCCGGGGGCTGGGTATGAATAGAGTGGCCCGGGAGGGGTCGGGGGGCGGGGACACTGCCCCTCAGTAAGTTCAGAACCCTCAGCAGGCCGGGTCTCCCTGTGGACTGGCAGACAGGAGGCTCCTGAAGCTCCACAGCGACACCGTGTGGCAGGGAGAAGAAACTGCAGCAGTGGCAGGCGGACCACCCCAACTTCCTTCCCTACAGCAGGAAAAAGTGGGACTGCACCCCTGGGTGAACACCGTGGGTCTGGAGCAGTTAAAAGGTTGGGGGTCCTCAAAAGGGAGTCAGTGGGCTACTAGTCAATGAGGCAGATACGCGTTCTAGCAGTTGATTGGGGAGGATTTGGCTAGGAGCAAGGCTCTGGCTGGCTCTTCTGAAGAAAGGTAGAAGGGACGTTGATGGGGGATGCAGAGGTACTTCGGCTTTGGGATGGCTGTGAAGGGAAGACTGGGAAAGGAGGAGAGCTTCAAGTCCCTCCAACTGGAGAACTCAGTCAGCAAGGGAGGAGCACTGGACAGGGAGTCCAGGATCTGGTCCTGTCCTCAAACCTGACCAACATGTTGCCTTGGGTCAGTCATGTGTGGATTAATCTCATGTGTTGGGAGCTCCATGGACCGCAGACATAGACATGGAAGGGTCACGGTGGGAGAAAAAGACTGTTGGTCAGTTTGCTGGCACCTGTGTGCAGGTGGGGAGGGGGAAGGCAAGAAGGGAGAAGAGAGGAAGAGAAAGGACGAAGGAAGATATTTAAAATTCATTTCCAGGGGCACCTGGGTGGCTCAGTGGGTTATAGCCTCTGCCTTCAGCTCAGGTCATGATCTCAGGGTCCTGGGATTGAGCCCCACATCGGGCTCTCTGCTCAGCAGAGAGCCTGCTTCCTCCCTCTCTCTCTGCCTGCCTCTCTGCCTACTTGTGATCTCTGTGTGTCAAATAAATAAATAAAATATTTTAAAAAAATAAAATAAAATAAAATTCATTTCCAAGCACAGCCCTATAGACTGGTCCTGTTTATGCTCCCCGTTTTACAGATGAGAAAATCAAGGCTGAGAATGGGTAACTTGGGCTCTCAGGCCTTGGAAACTGACACCTGGCCGGACCACACTTTCCCTCGTCCCTTGCAGGTTGGTGTCACCAGGACTGAGTTCTGGCAGAGGCCATGTGGGCAGAAGCACAGGCCTTCACAAGCCTCGTTCAGGCCTGGGGCTAATCAAGAGCAGCTGGTTTGCATGTTAGGTGGGCAGACACTGTACGTACGTATGAAGGCTTTGAGATTCGGGACCTTTGTCTGTTTCAGCAAGCGGGCATTATCCAAGCACTAAGTGGAGAATGGGGACTCAGACCTGGCTCCCTGGTGCATCTACGAGACTGAGTAGGACAGGGAGCTACCTCAGTGTGCTCCCCAGATTGAGTGTGTTTGTGCACATGCGTGTGCACATGAGTACTAGAGAATTATGGAGCGAGCAATTTACACTCCTCTCCCACATTGCATGGTCTTGATTTCCTCGCTGGTCACCCATCCTTTCCTTACCTGGCTTTGAGATGCTCGTGGGTTTTAGTGTGAAGACCTCTTTTCTGGTTTCATTAGCCAGCATTTCCTGCCCCACATAGATGGGGGGAGGGAGTGGCAGACTTTAGACTTTAAATGACCTCATGGAGGACGGGGCCAAAGGCCGTGAAATTACCTTGCCTCCACCCAGCATCACCCCCCACCACAAGGCTGTAGTCCCACCTTGACCATGGCATCGAGGACAGGGTACTGGTTTTGAAGTTGGACAAATCTGGGTTTAATCTTAGTTTCTCCATCTTCTAGCTGTGAAGCTTAGACAATGTGCTAAGGTTAACTCCTCTTAACTCCCTGTTACTGTCGCTCCTTCCTGGGTCAAGAGGAGGAGACAAGGTCTGTCGTTGGCAGGGGACTTGTGATGGTTCAGTGAGCCCGTGTATATAAAAACAACTGGCACATGGTGGGGTGTGAGCCCAAGTTAGTCTCCGAACGTCCCCTGTCTGAGACAGTCTCCCTTTCTCCCTGCCTCAAATTAAGAAAATCCTTGTAAACTACAGTTGTCCTCAGGCAAGATATCACCCGGGAGGCGAGGGGCTTTCAGAGAGGGCACAGTCTATCAGCTGGGCCTGGCAAAATGGGCACATAGAAAGGAAGTGTTCTGGAAAGCTAGGCTGTGCCACAGTGGCACCCAGACGTGGGGGCTGGAGCAAGGGGTCTGGTTGCTAAGGGGGCAGAAACATAGAAGGAAGTAGGGGAGCCCAAATGGGGATGTGGATTGAGAGAAGCAAGCCCAGTCTCTATCACTTCCTAGCACATTGCCTCCTGGCCCCCTTCCTTGGGACCCTTTGAATCAAGCCCACCCCACACCTCCAAGCCAGGCCTTCAGTCCTCAGGAAGGACCACCTCTCACCATTCCATTCACCGCTTGTCCCCAGAGATTCTTGGCCTCTAGGCCAAGGCCCCAGCCAGAGGGTCACCCACTGCCTCGCAGCCAAGACCCCCGGGCTGAGCGGTTACCATTTCTGCCGGTGAACATCCGGAGGAACTGGGGGCATCCCACTTCCACGATCTGTCCCAGTGCAGAGGACGGCCAGCAGCTCATGTTGTCCCACAGCCCCTTACAACCTGCCAAGAGGAGCAGCAGTGTTAGACAGGGAGCCAGCATGGGCAAAGGGCCTCCCTCTCAGCCTGTCACCATCCCCAGCACTCTAGCCTGCTAGCCTTTCCCATTAGGGACTGACTCTTTGAGATCAGGAACCAGTGGGGTCCAATGTGCCCTTTTATCTTTGGCATCTACACAGTAATCGCCCATGTTGAAGGCATGAAGGAAGGAGAGAACACACGTTATCTCGTATAAGCCTCACCACTCACCAGGGCAGCTCTAGATTTCTCTAGAACAGAAGACAGAACACCTCTTGCCCTCAGGTTGCATTAGACTCGACAGCAGGGCTCTGGCCTGGCCTCACAGGGTAACCATCTAGGGAGCTTTATTTTATTTTTTTTTTAAGATTTATTTATTTGACACACACACACACACACACACGCAGAGAATACAAGCAGGGGGCCCCAGAAGGGAGAGGGAGAAGCAGGCTCCCCCGCTGAGCAGAGAGCCCTACCTGAAGCTCGATCCCAGACCCTGGGATCATGATCCAAGCTGAAGGCATTTGCTTAACCGACTGAGCTGCCCAGGCATCAGAACACATAGAATTGGGCCCTGCATCCAGGGATCCAGATTTAACTGGTGTTGGGAGGGGGCTGGGCCGTTCCCCATACGCATTCCTTGGAAACAGGCTTTGGTCAGATCACTGACTTCTGGATTCCTTGTTGAGGTCCTGGCTTTCCAGTCCTCTGCCTGCCACCTCGGGTTTGGTGCTAGTGGGAGTCCGTCACCCTGTGCTCTCGCACATGTAAGCTCATCTAACCCACCGCAATGTTCCATGGCACCTGGCCCTGTCCTTGTTTTATGAATGAAGCGGTAACACAGAGAAGAGAAGCGTTTCCTGGAGTCACACAGCGGGGAAATGCAGGGGCTGGAAAGTGGCTGTCCAGCTACCCTGCTCTGTGCCACCTCCCAGGCTTCAGCCACCTGCCCCGTCTCTTAGGGCCACCAACCCCAGCTTCCAAGAGCCTTCCTCATGGAGCCAGGCTAGGGGAACTGGAGAGGAGCCAGGAGCTGGCGGGGATCCAGCGGGTGGGGTTGGCCCAGGAGGGCAAGAGGGAGGATGCAGAGAGAGGGGCTGAAGGCAGGCTGGGGCTCTCCTCTTGCAGGGAGCCTGCCCCCAGAGGGATGGGGGAGAGAGAGAGAGGAAGTGTGAGGTCAGGATGCGGGGCTCTGGAGGCAGCGCAGCCCCTGAGTGACAGACAGACTGTGGCCCCGGGGCTAGGTTGCTGGTATGGAATGGGAGAGAGCTTGCACACAGAGGCAGGGCTTGGACGGGGCTCCCCCAGGACAGTGGAAGCATCTTGGGACTGAGGACCAGGGTCTGTGTCCCTTGAGGAACATGGGAGATGAGCAGCCCCTAGGATGTCGCTGTACCTTCACCCCGACTCTCACAGTGAGCCCTGAAAGAGGAGGAGCTGGACCTCTCTGCCTGAGCGCGCCCCAGAGCACCCAGGCAGGGTTCTGCCACCATCCAGGCAACTGGTCGTCCACATTCCAGCAGTGGATGCTGCTCCCCAGACCTGAGCAGGGGCTGCCCGAGCTTGCAGGGTCTCCACGACTCTGGCCTCTCCAGATGCTCCTGGGATGGCAACACCAGCCTACTGTGACCCACTGTGTCTGTCTACTTGACTTATTCTAACCCCTTGAGCCTGGAGGATGAGGCTGTCTTTGCTCCTTCTGCAGAAGTCTCCATGTGACAGCAGGCTGCCTCATTTATAAGGAGCCACATGTCTTGTATCAGAAGCAGTTGGAAGGATTCAGAGGCCTCTTTCATCACTTTGGGAGCAATGAATTCAGGGTCGGCCCCACCAAGTCAGCCAGGGAATGGGGGTCCACGGCTCCTGCCTGTGAGGCTAGATAGCCCCCGTCCAGCTGGCCAGACAGATGGCAGGCTTCCTGACC
This sequence comes from Enhydra lutris kenyoni, assembly GCF_002288905.1. Classification (NCBI taxonomy): domain Eukaryota; kingdom Metazoa; phylum Chordata; class Mammalia; order Carnivora; family Mustelidae; genus Enhydra; species Enhydra lutris. The sequence continues at coordinate 103,750,180 of NW_019154085.1, forward strand.
TGGGTTATGTGAGGCTGGGCTCATAGGGACACTGCCTTGGTGCTGACAGAAGGTGGCCGAAGAGGGGCTGGTGGCAAGGGGGAGAAGGCTCTCCTCAAGGTGAGTGGGGTCCCCTGACAGCCGGTTCACTGTCACACCTTCTGTATCAACCCTGCAGAGAGAAAAGGCTGGAGGCGCATGGGACACTGTGGAGCCTGCAGGGGTGGGGTAAGGTCACTGCCCCATGGCAGAGGTGATGGAAATGAGGAATCCAGGCTCCAAGAGGTCAAGGGACATAGGCGCAGGGGGACAGAGCTGATACCGGTGGCGCTGGTATCACACCCTCCGGGCTGACCCTTGGTGGTAGCAGACCTGGTGCTTCTGCCTCCACGTGACATTGCTCATGTCCTGAACACAGTGGCATGCTGTGATAGGGGCGACGTTCTCTCCCAGCCTTGATGCTGGGAACGGACCTAGCGTTCCCAGTGTGAGAAGCCCATCCCCGGTGGCCTGCTCTTCTAGCTGGTACGTGGTTGAATGCTTTTCATTTTAATAGTTACACTTTTTTTTAAAAAAGATTTTATTTATTTATTTGACACAGAGATAGATGGTGAGAGAGGAAACACAAGCGGAGGGAGAGAGAGAGGGAGAAGCAGGCTTCCTGCTGAGCAAGGAGCCCGATGCAGGACTTGATCCCAGGACCCTGGGATCATGACCTGAGCCAAAGGCAGACGCTTAACCAACTGAGCCACCCAGGCACCCTGACAGTTGCACATTTGTTAAAAAAAAAAAACAAGAGAATTTAATATGTATTAAGCAGTTATAAGATGAGCATATCACATCTGTGATTTTATAGCTATTAGTATTATATATTATAATAATATTAATATTATAATATTATATATTATAATAACATTAATATTATAATATTATATATTATATATATATAATATTACATATATTATTATAAAAGGAGGCTAAGTTAAAAACTAGTCAGTTAAAGAAGTTGGTTAAGCTTCTGACTCCTGATTTTGGCTCCGGTCATGATCTCAGGGTCTGGAGATCAAGCCCGTGTTGGGCTCTGCACTCAGCCCGGAGTCAGTTTGAGATTCTCCCTCTGTCCCTACCCCCCGCTCATATTCTCTTTCTCTTTATTTGAAAAAAAAAATTAATTTTAAAAAAGTGGGGAAAGAACCCTTGTATGCTGTTGGGGGAATGCAAACAGGTGCAGCCGCCATGGAAAATAGCACAGAGGCTCCTCGAAAAATACATCAGAACTACAATGTGATCCAGCCATCCTGCTTCTAGGTATATACCCCAAGGAAATGAAATCAGGACCTCAAAGAGATCTCTGCACTCCCACGTCCACAGCAGCATCGTTTTCAGTCGCCAAGGTGTGCAAACAGCCTATGTGTCCATCGAACAATGATGGGTAAGGAGGATCCCAGTGCAATATTACTCAGCCTTAAAGAACGAAATCCTGCCCCTGTGACAACACGGATAAACGTGGAGGACACCGCTAAATGAGCCAAGCCAGACGCAAAAAGATAAATGCCGCGTGATCTCGCTCCCATGTGGGATGTGAAAGATTCAAGCTCATCAGAGCAGAAAGTAGAATGGTCACCGGGAGGCTGGGGTCGCGGGGAGACAGGAAGATGTTGGCCAGAGGGTACGAAGTTGCGGTTAGGAAAGATGAATAAGCCTAAGATGTAATGCACGACACGATGAAAAGCAAAGTCAACTGATTTAAAGAGAAAACATTCAGGCAGGCAGTACAGGTGGTGTACTGGGCTGGAGGGACCATGGCCAGGGCAGCCAGCTGGTACTGCGTGGTTCCTAGCTGCTTGCAAGGACCTGCTTTGCACTAGGGTGTGAGTGGAGGGTGTGAGTGGAGGGCCTCAGCTCCCACTTCCCACCAGGCTCCTGCTCTGAGTAGGGGGAAGGCCAGCACAGGTGGGGCAGGGATGGGAGGGGGGGAGGGCGTCCTGGCACTAGCCCTTCTGGGGCTCCTCTGGGGGCTCAGAACTTGGGTTGCTGTGTGCTCCTGGTGGGTTTAGATCTTGAGCCCCGGAGCTCGCTGCCTGAATTGGGGGTGAGGAGGTGTCCAATGAGATAAGGGATGGAGGAGCTTTGTAAATGGGGCTCCTGTTCACTGAGCCAGTAGGGAGGGGTCACTGCCTCCAGAAAGGCAGGGCTGGAATGCCTACAGATGAGCTGCTGTGTGGGCAAGCCAGGCTCAGAGCAGCGTGAGGGGCAGCTCTCCACCATCGCTGATGGACACTGTCTGGCTGGAGGGCAGGGATGGAAGAACAGGGATGTTCTGAGTGGAGAGACAAGACAATGTTGGCCCACAAATGCATCTGGGGGAGCAGGAGGTGCCTGCCAAGTGCCTGTAGCCACAGAGGACAGCACTGGAGCCTGAGCTGAAGCAGTGTCGTGGTGGAGATAGAGTGAGTTTTGGACACAAATCTCCCTTGAGCATGCCCCTTACCTCTATGGGCCTCAGTGTCCTCATCTGTAAAACGGGCATAGTAACATTCCCCCAGGATTTTGGTGTGGATTAAATGATTTGTGTGTGCAGGAGAATATTTTCTGATCTATTAATCTCCATTCCGCCCCCCCCCCCTTTTTTTGTCCTTCCTCCTCAGCCTGTTGGCTCACATTCTCAGAAGTGGGCAGAAAAACTTAGAATCTTCCTGGCTTGGGTTTCCAAAGGCTGTGGGGCGGGGGTGGTGAGTTGGTGGGGGTGGGGTGGGGACAAGAATTCTGGTGTAAACAAAATGCTTGGGAAGAAACATAAAAGGAGCAAGACTTCCCTTGGACTGGGAAGATAAGGAGGGCATGCAATGAGCAGAACCTATAAGGTTCCAGAGAAAGACTTGAGTACCCTGCTGCCCCACCAGCCCTGGATGGTGGGGTAGCCCAGAGGAGAAATGGCTGTAGGGACCTGTCTGGACCAGCAGGACCACGGACAGCCTCGCAGAGCCCACGCCTCCCAGAGGAGCCAAGTTGTGGGGAAGATCCAGAAAATACCAAGGCTTAGGTGATCTCCTGTCCTAGGAGAGTGGAGTCAGAATGAAAGTTCCAGAAAACGGAGAAAGCTGTTTTTGCCCACTGAAGTTGATGGACAAAGATTGGTCTCCTTTATACTTGTGAAGCCCCCAGCACTGGGCCAGGCCCCAAGCAAAGGCTCAGTGACCTCTGCTCCCTCTGTCCCATAGTCCTGCTGTCCTGCATCACCCCCTGTGCCATAGAGAGGTGGCCCCAGAGACAGGTCTGGCGATGGGGAGGGGGCTGGAATGCAGGTAAAGGTGATCCAAGAGGGCAGGACCGAACCTGGGGCATCTCTCCATCCCCACCCAGCCCAGTGCCTGGCGTACAGCCAGCCCTCTGCTAACTGCATGTCTGCCCTGTGTCCACCCAGAGGGGAGCATCTGTCCTTGACTTATTTATAAATGAGCTCAGATGACTGACGATAACCTGGGACTATTCCTGGAGCTATGTGTCAGGTTGCAGTGCCATGGAGCCAGGGCCAAGCCAGGCCCCCCAGGGCCCTGCTGGGGTGGGCAGGGGGTCCTCCATCCCTCCAAACTCCCTGCACGCCTCCCGCTGCTCACTGTGCCGGCTAATGGAGGTCACCAGGGAACCCAAGTTCCCCATGCCTTGCCCCTCTGGTCCTCCCCTAGCTTCTACTTCTGTGTTAACCCTCTCCTCCTACCTAGAGCTGCCATATCCATCTCCCAGGTGCCTCCTGCCCCCCGTCCCTGCTCACCACCATTCACCTGTCTCCTCCCTGAGACCCCTCAGTGGTTCAGGGACTCCGACAGCTGCCTGTTCCCTGGCCTCATCCTGTCTCCCTTTGCCTTTCTCAGCTACCCCGGCCATCCAAGGGGCAACCTGGCGAGGTTTTCTGGGCTTTGCTAATCAGCTGATCTATAGCATTAAGTCAAGAAAGGTATTGCCCTCCTGGTTGTGGCTGGACCACACAAGGAAGTGGTCAGGACAGAATCAATGGGACTTAAGTCCCAGGTGGCAAAGACATTTCAAAGCCCAGCGCAGGGAGGAAGAGCTGAATAGTCAGTGAGGGGGGGGGGTTCTTTTTAAACCACGAAGCCATTTCAGGGAATAAAATGTGTTGGGAGTAGTGAGTTCCCCACCACTAAAAGTATGTAAGCAGAGAGGGGAACAGGATTAGCAGACTGGGAAATAAATACTTCAGACATTGCATGGAGGCTGCGGGAGATAAGAAGAAGGACCCTTTGAGCCCGAGGCTGACGGCTGCTTTCCTTGAGGCAAGCTCTTGAGCACTATATGCTGAGCCCTTCCCCTCCCAGGCACTGGGCAACTGTACCCTGCCCCATAGAATCCCTCTCATCCACCCCGATAACTCTTCTTCACCTGGCATGAAGCTCTTCATTTCATGCCACCTCTTACGTTAATTAAAGATTAATTGACACTGGGATGCCTGGGTAGCTCAGTTGTTCAAGCATCTGCCTTCGGCTCAGGTCGTGATCCCAGGGTCTTGGGATCGAGCCCCACATCGGGCTCCCTGCTCAGCAGGAAGCTTGCTTCTCCCTCTCCCTCTGCTTATGTTATCTCTCTCACTGTCAAATAGATAAATAAAATCTTTTTTAAAAAAAGATTAATTGACATCAACAGTCTTTTTTTTTTTTTTTTTCTGATTTCTAATTCTTAAATCCCTTCTTGGGAGAGTGAGAATATCAGTCACTCACAACTCAGTCTGAGTTGCAAACTACAAAATCCTTAGGATTTAGAATCAAAAGATGGGGGCTGAGAGTCCTGTTTCAGCTCTGGGAGATCCTGAGTCTCTCGGTGCCTATATTTTCCTCATCTGTGAAATGGGTTTAATAATGGTACTTACTATACAAGTTGGAAACTAAAAAAAAAAAGCCTGAAAAGTTACACAAGCCTAAGTTACTTGTTTCTGAAAAATGAGCCAAGATCTCTTGTGCCCAGGAAAGAAGCTGGGGGGTGGTGAGCTGTGGGCAAGGTGGGCGTGTCAGGCACTGGGGGTGGAGCCAGAGGGAATCCAGAAAAGGAGGAGCTGGGAATGTTTGCTAGAAAACATTGCATGACAGGGAACCTGATGCAGGGCTCCATCCCAGGACCCTGTCCAATAAATAAAATCTTAAAAAAAAAATTAAAACAAATTTTAGAAAACATTGTGTGAAAAGCCAGCATGTCTGAATACTGGTGCAGGCTACGACGTAAATGAACCTCGGAAACCTGCCCAGTGGACGAGGGCAGATACAGAAGGTCACCTACTGTAAGATTCTGCTTAGAAATCCAGGGTCAGCGAACCCAGAGAGACAGCAGAATTGTGGTTGCCAGGGCAGGAGAGGGGGGCAAGGAGGAGTGATTACTTATTGGGTATGGGGTTTTCTTTTGGGGTGATGAAAATGTTTTGGAACTGGAGGGGTGCTGGCTGCAAAGGGCTATGAATGTCCGGAATGACACTGAATTGTTCTCTCTACAATGGTCAAGTTACTATGTGAATTTCATCTCATTCACCCCTTCCCCCTTTCCCCCCAGCCCTCCTGCCAAAAAAATCAGCCTGTTCCCTGCTGCCCATGTTCTTCAGGACTGGGCAACCAGCTAGCAGAGTCAAGAAGAGAAAGGGCGTGTCATGTCCCCACTTGGAATGCAAGGATACTACGGCCCAGAGACGATTAGTGTATTGCTCGAAGTCACACAGCCCCTAAGAGACAGAGGAATGCACCTGTCTTTGTGATCCAGGAGCCCACACCTTTCCTGACACCGACTCTCTGGAACATTCTTCCCTACGGAGAGCCAAAGCCCTTCCACCAGGCAGCTCGGGGTGGGGGGGGGAGGGCGCGGTAATCAGCTTCTGTAAACAGAACAATAAATAGTCTGGTTGAGCAGTCCACACAGCTATTAGGGTGACCCTGAAACGTTCCCACAAAATGCTGAGAAGACCTTGGCCACCTAACCCGGAATAGCTGAAGAGTTAATTTTTTATTTGTGATAAGTGTGCTGGGCTCGGTGACAGCTCCGAGAGTGGCATTTCCTGTGACTCGTCTGGGGATCAAACATTAACCTCCTCCCCCGGGGAGGACGGGACAGCTTAACCATTAACCCCGTGCCCCTAGCCAAGAGTCCCACTGGCTCCTCCTGCTTTAGGCGCCAGAATAGATCCTTGTTAGGGCCGGAGGTCCTGGTGGCCCATAGGCCTGGGTGGTCCAGGGACCTGGGCAGTCTTGAGAGCAGGGCCCCAGGCCAGCCTGCAGGCGGCCTAACCCCAGCCCTCAGCCGGCCTGGTTCTGATGTGGACAACCGCTCCAACAGCTTGCCCCCTTTGCTGTTTCTCTTCTCCCTCCATCTCGGAGGGAGCTGTCCCCCCCACCTGGGCCACACATTCATTCCAAACTCCGGGATGGATGCTCTGCTCTGTGTTTTCAAGCGCTCGGCAGAGCGTACCTGAAGACTTTTCCAGCCGGCTGGGTACTCGGACATCTGCCTCTAGGGCTTTTAGATTAGGCTTTCAAAGCAACAGATGCCCCTTCCTAAATGAAAATTGTGGAAGACCAACGTGCCAGATCCAAGAGGCTGAGCCCTGTGTGGTGGCAGGAGGGGGAGAAGTAGGGAGGGTGTGGGAGGAGCCTGGCCTCCTTCTCACTCACCTGCCCAGGCCTTGCCAAACATTGTTAAATACTCCAGACCCAGCACAGCCCTCTTCCCATACTAACTCCCAAGCCCTCTCCGGAAGATGGGGTGGGCTCAGGGCCTTCCCCACGGCTTCCCATGGGGGTTAGAGGCAGAACCAGGGCGAGAGTCCTCATGAGCTTTCTCAGACCTGGGTGCATAATCAGGACCACGTGGGAGCTTAAGGAAAAAGGATGACCAGCCCAGACTCCAGATCAGTCAGCCCAGAACGTGGGCCTGGGCACACTCACAACCACCCCAAGCCCTGTGAAGGGGAGGTGGGCATCCATAGGGCGCCTGGCTAGCAGTTCATAGATAAAGGAGTCTCCCGGGGCATGGCTGAGCATGCAGGTGGACGGAGGGCCCAAGCAGAGCCTACCCTTCCGTGGCAGAGGTCAGCTGCACCAGAGCTGTGGGCATTAAGGAAATCATTCCTAGAGGAGCCTAAGAAGCAGAATGCTTGGCAGAGTGAGGAAGAGGGAATGGTGTTGTAGCAGAGGGATCAGCATGTGCAAAGGCACAGAGAATCTGACATCTTCAGGAAACTGTAAACAGTGTGGTTGAGCCAAAGGGAAATGTTTGAGATAAAGGCATGGATGAGGGCCAAGCCAGGCGCTGGACTTCATCCTGGAACCACTGAAGAGCACGGGGACATTTCAAACACATCACATGCTCATTCTTCTAAAATAAGCATCCCTTAGTTTTTAGTAAGAGCTGAAGTCTTCAGGGCTGAATGAAAGACCCATGGCCTGTCACTGGAATTTCAGGTATTCCTTGGGGGACATGCAGGCAGAGGCCAGCTGCCAGCTCTACAGCACCAAGGTCTGGCCTTGTGGGTACCTCGTTCTCTCTGGTTCCAGACACCGTGTCTGGGGTAGCAGGAGGGCTCAGGGAAGCAGGAGGCTCAGGCTCAATGGCGCCCCCCAGTGAGCACCGCAAGACCACAATCTGCCTTCCTACGAGCAGCTTTAAAGCCAGCAGAGAGGAAGGAAATGCTTGACTGTGGGAGAAGGTTATCTGGTCCCTGCCCCTAGTGCAACAGATCAGCGAATGAGTTAAAGCACGTTGCAACATCCGACTGTTTGTCCCCACTGCCCAGCACTCCCCGATTTTCCTCCTGCCTTTGGCTGCTCCTGACAATGTGTGCTGGGGACCTTGAGGCTGGCGCCTGGCCACCTCTTCTCCCCTCTCACCCCCTCACTTTGTGTGACCTGTACAGAGGCGTTCCCCAGCCCTGAGCTCTTCTCTGAAGTCGCAGCTCTGCATGGCTGACATTCACCTCCTGATCTTTGTCTCTCCTCCCCCCAGAATACCTGGCCTTCCTTGGCCCCATCTTCCTGATGCACAGGTGGAACACTCAGGAGTCATCCTGGACACGCCCCCTCGCACCCTGCTCCCAAAGCTGTTCATCATCATGTCTTGCCTGGGTTACCATCCAGACCTGTCTTTCATGTGTCCACTCCTCTCCACCTCCACTTATCCTCAGAAGCAGACCTTGCTTGTATCTCCTTGGTCTTTATCTTTTCTGCACACCCCAACCTCATTTGCAAATTGTGAGCCCCTGAATCCCATTGTCTGAAGGCTTTCTCCAGCCACTGGAGCCCACTTTCCCCCCAAGGACAGCAGGCTGGGAGGGCAGGGGAATCAATGCTCCCCGCCCCCAGAAGCAGCCCAGGTTCTGACTGATGGGGAATTGGTGGGTAAATATCCCAGCTCCTCTGTCCCCCCCGCCCCCCAGGCTTGTGTCCTGAGCTGGCTCCTAACGTGGCTCCACGGGACTACAAACAATAATGCAGCCCATCTACCCCAGCGTGAATGGCCAGCTAGCACCATTCGACATGCTTCTAATCGCTTGCCCTGTTTGGAAGGCATTACACCCCTTCTTTATCCTGTTCTCCCCCGTCCCCCTGTATCCAGTAGGGTGGCAAACGCTGCCAACTTGAGCCCCTTGGGAAAAGATGGAAAACCGTCTTCACTTGAGCAGTGGTTACCAAGCATCTGTTAAAGTTCTAGCTGTACTGAATGCAAAAATAGAGAACTAAACGAAAAGAATACCATTGCACATAGTGATAACGCCATGTTTAGGGGCCTCCTTCCCTTCTCTGCCTCAGCTCCCCACAGTCCTCCACTGATGGTTCTTGGGGTAGCTGCCGAATTAGCTGCTTGCATTTAAATCCTCCTCCCAGTTCCTGCTTCCAAGAGCCCAGATGACCATTATCTATTGCCCGGACCACTAGCTTTCCAGTGGGTGTCTCAGAATGTCCCTCTGTCTTTCTACAACCCACCTTCCAGACTTCCCAGTATATCTCACCCTTTCTTCTGATAACTCTTCTTCCTGCCAGAAACAGGTATTCTTCCCTCCCGCCTGGAGGTATGGCAGCCTTTTTATGACCATGAGGCAAACAGCACACAATAAGCAGAAAGACAGAAGGAATCTGAGATCTGGTGACACCCTGGAACTTTGCACCAGTTCTGAGTTTCTGTAACGTGGACAAAAAAAAAACCAAAAAACCAACTCCTATTTGATGAAGCTAGCCTAGCAAGCTTCTGCTACATGTGGAAAAATACATCCCTCTGTGATTAAAGAGGAGTCTGTGGTCCTTTTTTCTCACCATTGTATCCTTTGTCCTCATCATTCCCACCTCATAACAGTAAGTGCTATATTTAGTGAATGAACGCTTGTAATTTCACATCAACTTCATAAAAAACATTTGGAAATGGAGGCCCAGAGACGTTAAGTAACTTGTTCAAGGTCACACAGTCTGTCTAATTTATTTACTTATTTTTATTTTATTTTGAGACAGAGCGAGCAGGGTGGAGGAGGGGAGGTGCAGAGGAAGAGGAAGAGAGAATGTTAAACAGATCCTCTGCTGAGCATGGAGCCCTTACATAGCTCAATGAGAGACTTGATCTCACAGCCCTGAGATCATGACCTGAGCCAAAATCAAGTCAGATGCTTAAGTGATTGAGTCACCCAGGCACCCCCAGTCTGCCTGGGCCCCTCTCCTCCTCTCCCCTCCTCTTCCTCTTTCTTTTTAAACACTAAGGTAAAATTCGCATAACAAAGAGGGAGGCTGTCTTCCCTTCGAGCTCACAGCACATTCCACAGTCATTGCCACCAGTAGTCAGGTGCCCTGTGAAGGTGACGTGGGAAAGGCAGAGAGAGGAGAAGGAGGCTGAGGCAGAGGAGGTGAGAGGAGGGAAAAAGTATTGTGTAGCAGGCAGAGCTGCTGGGGCACAGCTTAGTTCTAGAGAGTGTCTGTGTCACCTGGTGCTGGACAGGGGAAGGAGTCCCCGACCCGGCCATGAGGCACCATGAGAAGCTGGATGACCAGGACGCCTGGGTGGCTCAGTTGTTGAGCCTCTGCCTTCGGCTCAGGTCGTGATGCCAGGGTCCTGGGATCAAGCCCCACGGTGGGTTCCCTGCTCAGCGGGAAGCCTGCTTCTCCCTCTCCCACTCCCCCTGCTTGTGTTCCCTCTCCCAAATAAATGAATAAAAATTAAAAAAAAAAAAAAGGAAACTGGATAACCAACAGATCAAGAATTTCAAGAACAAAGGCCATGACGTGGAAGGAAGACTTTTGCAAAAAGGTATGTATGGCCTGTACCCCAGTAAACTGCATAAACTAGATGAAATTGGTAAGTTCCTATAAACACACAACCTACTGAGACAAGCAGGAATGGCTAGAAAATCTGAGCAGACCTCTAGCCAGTAAAGAGATTGAGTCAGTAATAAAAAATTTCCATTTCCCAGCAAAGAAAAGTCCAGATGGCTTTTCTGATTAATTCTGCCAAACATTTAGAGAAGAATGAATACCAATCCTCCTCAAACACTTCCAAAAAGGAGAAAAAAGAGAACAACTTCAAAATCATTCTAGGAGGCTCTCATTATCTTGTTACCAAAGTCAGACAAAGACACGATAAGAAAACTACAGACCAATATTCCTGATGAACAATAATGCAAAAATCTTAAACAAAATACCAGGAAATTGAAATTGAACAGCATAATCCATTAAAAGGACTATACACTATGACTGAATGAAATCTATTCCTGCAAGGCGAGGATGGCTCAACATATGAAAGTCAGTCAGTGTAATACACGACATTCAGGAACAGAGAACAAAAACCATATGATCATTTCAACTGATGTAGAAAACGCATGTGACAAGGTTCAGTACATTTCATGATAAAAACACCTAACAAACTAGGAATAGAAGGAAACTACCTCAACATAATAAAAGCCATATGTGAAAAGCCCACAGTGACTATTATACTCTTTGGTGAAAGACAGAAAGCTTTTCATGTAAGATGAAGAACAAGGCAAGGATGGCTGCTATCATCATGTGTGTACAGAGTAGTCCTGGAAGTCCTAGTCATAGCAATTAGACAAAAAAAGGAAATAAAAGGCATCCAAATCCAAAAGGAAGACGTAAAATGATCTCTGTTCACAGACAACATACTCTTATATGTAGAAAATCCTAAATATTAAAAAAAAAAATGAACCTGTTGAGCTAATAAATGGTCTCAGCAAAGTTGCAGGATAGATACAAAGTCAACACACAAAAATTAGTTGTATTCCTATACACTAATGAGGAACAACCTGAAAAGGAAATTAAGAAATGAATCAAGGAGTGCCTGGGTAGCTTGGTGGTTGGGCATCTGCCTTCAGCTCGGGTCATGATCTTGGGGTTCTGGTATCAAGCCCCATGTCTGGCTCTCTGCTCAACAGGGAGCCTGCTTCTCCTTCTCCCTCTACCACTCCTCCTGCTTGTGTGCTCCCTCTCGCTCTCCAATAAATAAGTTAAATTTTAAAAAAAGAAAAGAGAAATGAATCAATTTATAATAGCATAGGAAAACAAAACACTCAGGAATAGACCCAATCAATGAAGTTAAAGACTTGAGTGCTAAAAATGAAAAAATGTTGCTAAAAGAAATTAAAGACACAAATAAAAAGAAAGACGTGTTGTGTTCATAGATCAGACGACTTAATATTGTTAAGATGTTGATATTATGCAAAGCAACCTGTAGAGTCAATGCAACCCTTATCAAAATCCCAATAGCATTATTTGCAGAAATGGAAAAATCCTTCCCAAAATTCATATGGAATCTCAAGAAACCTGGAAATAGCCACATCAATCTTGAAAGAACAAAGTAGGAAGTCTCATGCTTTCTGATTTCAAACTTACTACAAAACTACAGTAACCAAAACAAACAGTGTGGCACTGGCAGAAAGGCATATAGACCAAAAGAATAGAATAGAGAACTCAGAAATAAACCCTCATATATATGGTTAAATGATTTTTGACAACAGTGTCACAATCATTCAACAGAAAAAAGGTTTTCAACCTGTGGTATTGAAAAAACTGGATATCCACATATGAAAGAATGAAGATGGACACCATAAACAAAAAGGAACTCAAAATGGACCAAGGACCTAAATGTAAGAGCTAAAATTATAAAAATCTTAGGATAAAATATATGGGAAGAGCTTTGTGAGATTCAATTTAGCAATGATTTATTGGATAAGACATCAAAAGCACAGAAAACAAAAGTAAAAAATAGATGAATTGCACTTTATCAAACTCAAAAACTTCTGTTCATCAAAGGAAACAATTAACAGAATGAAAAGGCAACCTATATAAGAGGAGAGATTATTTACAAATGATAGAGGTGAAAAGGGGGTAAGATCCAGAATATACAAAGAACTCCTAAATTCAACAGCAAAAATCGTAAACAACCCTATTTTTAAATGGGCAAAAGACTTCAATAGACATTTCTCCAAAGAAGACATACAAATGACCGACAGGTACATGAAAAGATGCTCAACATCACTCATTATCAGTGAAATGTGATCAAAACCACAATGAGTTATCACCTAACACTCATTTGGATGGCTACTATAAAAAACAAACAAACAAACAACAAAATAGCAACTGTTGGTGAAGATGTGGAGAAATTTGAACTCATGTGCTGGTGAGAATGTGAAATAGGAAAATCACTATGGAAAAAAACAGTATGCCAGACCCTGAAAAAATAAAAAATTAAGAATAGAATTACCATATAATCCTGCAACTGCCCAGGGTTTGGGGAGAGAGAGGGATGAATAGGTAGCACACAGAGGATTTCTAGGGCACAGAAACTACTCTGTCCAATACTATAATGGTGGACACACGTCATTATACATTTGTCAAAACCTACAGACTGCACACCAAGAGCGAATCCTAATGTAAACCATGACTTTGGGTGGTAATGTTGATCAATGTAGGTTCATCAATTATAACTAGTGTATCACTCTGTTAAAGGACGTTCGTGGGGGAAGTCGTGTTTGGGTAGGGAGGAGAGAGTATATGGGAACTCTACACTTTCTGCTCCATTTTGCAGCAAATTGTTCTAAAAAACAAAGTCTATTTAAAAATTCAAATAACATACAATTAGCCATTATCCATTCTAAGGCATACGATTCAGTGGAATTTGGTACAGAGTATCATGCAACCATCACCTCCATCTGAATCTAAGATATTTTCACCACACCAAAAGGGAACAGCTAAGAATTACTCCCCATTCCCTCTCCCCTTGCCCCCTGGGGGCTACCCATCTAATTTCTGTCTGTATGGATTTGCCTGTTCTGGATATCTCATATAAATGGAATCATGCCATTCATGGCCTTTTGTAACTAGCTTTCATCACTCAACATGTTTTCAAGATTCATACATGTTGTAGCATGTATCAGTACTTCATTTATTTTTAAGACTGAATAATGTTCCATTGTGTGTATAGACTACATTTCCTTACCCATTCATCAGCTGATAGACACTTGGGTTGTTTCTGCCTCTTGGCTATTGAGACTAGTGGCACTGTGAATACGTGTGTACAACTCTTTGTTTGAATACCTGTAATGGATTCTTTTCTTAATGTTACATGCCTCCTTATCCTTAGATGGGGGGAAGTTAAAAAGCAGCATAGAAATAAAATTAACATTTAAATATCAAATTAATGTTATTTTTAAATGATTAATAATAATGTTTAAATGAATGATATTTAAGAATTAAACAGTACCTAACACACTTTATCATTTCATCATTATAATCCCAAAGTAGATATTATCACCTCCATTATGTAGATCAAGAACCCGAGTCTCAGCAGGTTAAATAACTTGTCCGTGGTCACACAGCCAGTGAGTGGAAGCCAACATTGGACCCCAGGTTTTTCTGACCCCTTGCTGACTCTGTGACTACCTCACTCATCAAACTGGCAGAGGAGGCGAGAGAATGGATAAGAGGTATACTGCCTTAAAAACACAGACTATATCCACAAGCCCCGAGGAACAGTGAGTGGTGATGATCTGGCTTTTTGGGTATGTGTCAACTGCTCATTGGGATCATTCCAGGCCCTCTCCAACCCATCAGGTGATTATCTGAATGAATACAGCTAGTCTAGCTCCCTCCATCCCCAACCAGCCCAGTATCCCTTACCCTAGTGGGATTAGTGGGACTAGTCCAAGCATGGACTATGTGGGTCACATACCTAGGGCTGGCTGCTCTGTGCCCAGGTCTCCTGGATTCTCTTCAGAGAGTTCCTGTAGGCACTGGTCCTGTTCCTCTTGCAGCACCCGCATCACATCACACAATCCAGGGAGGGCACCCACCTGCAAGTCCAAAACCCAGATTGCTCATCACGGCTCCTAACTACTGTGTACCACAAAAAGACTTTCTGTGCACGAGAATGGGGCCAAACAGTGGGGATTCAAAATGAGGAAAGCAAAATCCATGCCAGGAAGGAGCTCCTCACAGTGAGGTGGAGGCAGCCACTCCTCGAAGAGAATTCAGACCAGGGCTGGGACAGCCAGGACACTCGAACACAATGTAGCTTGTCCACTGAAAATCTTGCTCTTAGGTTTCCCAAGAGTCCTGAGCCCAGTGAGTTACTTGCTTTCTGGGCACCTTACCATTATTAGTCTGTAAGACTTCATTTGTTCCAACAGTGTTTATTTCTCAGGTTTTGCAAATTTGGTTTTGGTTTGAAGGTCTTTGAAAGCTATGCTTGTCTATCTCCCAGTTCCCTAGAAGAGCATCTATGGCCACCCCAGGCAAACAGCGATGGACAGAGGAGTTGGACAGGAAGGGTTAGCACACAGTCCTGGCTTCCTAGCTCTTCCTAGAGTAGATTTCCAGAACATGGCTCGCTTCTTTTATTCATGCCTGACACTTGATAAATATGTGGGTAAATGAATGAATGAACAAAAGAACAACTGAAAAGATCAATGAATTAGACTCCTACTTTACTTTCTACAGAGTATGGAATTTTAATATTAGAGTCTTTTCACACACATTATTACCTTATTTAATCCTCAAAATAACTCTGTAAAGAGACCCAGGAAAGGCAACTGAAACCCATTGTGGTTAGGGCATGTGACCAAAGGCTGACACCTAACATTCCTGATTTCAGAGATCAGCCTTCCAAGAAGTCAAAGGCCAGCTTTTATATGCTCCTGTCGACCTTGCACCAATGCTTTGCAGGTGGAAATGTCAACATAATGGAGCAGGGAGAGAAGTCCCTGGGGACAAGGCCATGCTCCAAAATGGTGCAAATCAACAAAAGATCTGGCCAGAGAAGGGCAGCTAAGGTAGCACTATCTTCCAATGATTCCAAAGACAAACATAAATTATCTGATTATCTCTTATTTTGGGTCTTCCACACTCTTCACTAATGCAGTCAGAAAGTATCTATCTGCAGGGTGCCTGGGTGGCTCAGTAGGGTAAGCATCTAACTTTTTATTTTGGCTCAGTTCATGATCTCAGGGTCATGAGATGGAGCCCTGTGTCAGAATCCATGCTGAGCTTGGAATCTGCATGAGATTCTCACCCCCTCTGCCCTACCCCCTACCCCCTCTTGGCACTCTCTCTCAGGAAAAAAAAAAAAAAAAAAAAAAAAAAAATATATATATATATATATATATATATATATATATCAGCTGTCAGCAAATGCTCTTCTCCAGCTACTCCCTGATACCAAGTGACTGGGTTTGTGATGCCCATGAAACACACACATCACATCCCCTGGCCCAGAGCCTGTGATCATCTGCAACAAAGCTACCACAGGAACACCTGTGCCCACCCAGCATTAAAATCATACTTTGCTCATTCCTTCCCCAGTCATCTCCCCTACATTTCCATCTCAGACCTGACAACATAACAAATGACTTCATAGCATTGTTTTGATGACTCTTATATTTAGACTCTTACATTGAAACAAGTGGCTTCCCTAAGAAAACAGTCATTGTTAGGAGAACCAGCAGGCAGCCCCATATACTCATGCTCTTGTCCCCTTGTGGGGCTCTGCCCAGTCCTTGCTGAAGCTCATCATCACCAGCAGCCTCTGGCTTTTCAGCAGAGGCAGTAGAAGAGTTTCAGTGGAAAAATCCACCTACAGGTTTCCAGGCTGCCTTTAGTTCACCAAGGATCTCAAGTAGGCACACATTCTGTTCAGTGCCACTTTGAAACTAACATTACCCTTAAAAATGTGAGTGACTGCTGGAGGTAGTGTGAGCAGGTACAATCTTTTAAATGTCATCATATATTAAGTGTCACAAAAATGTTCATACCCTTTGGCCAACTGACTTTACTTCTAGGAATCCACCCCTTATGGGAAAAGCTTTATATAGAAAGATTCTATTGCAGCTTTACATTTAGTAGAAACAAAGAAATAAACTTCAGCTTTCAGGAAGATGTAGTACATGTACCTTTTCCCTATTACTCCCGTTAAGTACAACAAGAAATCCTGGACATCATGTACAAAACAAGCATAAAAAAGATTCTGGAAGGTGGAAAGAAGGCAAAGTGGCTAAAGACCTCCTGACTCAAGGAAGTGGTAAGTTCCCTAAAGTTTCTTTTCTCTTTGTATAACCCATTACTAAAACTGAATAAGTTAGCAATAAGAAAATGCAGCCAGAGGCAGACCAAAAAAAACCCCAGTAAAAGCCTGTTCTCTCAAGCCAAGGACCAGGAAAGAGGGAAGGTAGCAAGACAGAAAGCATATAGACAACAACTGCCCTACAACAGTCAAACACCACAGAAAAAACTGTGGTCAGCTGGGGAGCCAGGACTTCTGCCTTCCCTGGGCTGTGAAACCGGTCCCCAACCTCCCTGCCAAGGTGGTGGCAGAGATGGCCAAGTGGGGAGCTGAAAATTCATCCCTGCTGTTTGCCAGCAAAGTTCCCCCCAGCCCATGATGTTAGTAGAGACTGAACTTCCACCCTAATCCAGAAGTAATGAGGTGCTCCTCCATCTCCCCAGTGGGGTGCTGTCTCAGGTGCTGAATGAAAAGAATGGTTAACCCAGAATCCTATACTCAGTAAAAGATATCTTCAGAAATGAAAGGGAAATCGAGACATTCTTTTTTTTTTTTTATTTAAAAGATTTTATTTGTTGGACAGAGATAAACATAGCAAGAGAGGGAACAAAAGCAGGAGGAGTGGGAGAGGGAGAAGCAGGCTTCCCACTGAGCAGGGAGCCCAATGCAGGGCTCGATCCCAGGACTCCGAGATCATGACCTGAGCAGAAGGCAGCTGCATAAGGACTGAGCCTCCCAGGGTCCCAAATCAAGACATTCTTAAAGGATAAGAAAAACTAAAATAATTCATTGCAGCACCCTACCCTCAAAGAACGGCTAAAAGAAGTTTCTCTAAACACAGAGGGGGGCCTAGTGGGCACTCACAATTTTCACCACCAGCAGTGGTGGTGAGACCCCATCCACTGCTGTGTTATAAGATCATGTGGGAAGCTGATACTCCCACCCCTCACTCAGCAGTAAGGGAAGATCCTCTCTTCCTTGCCAGTGTCCAGTAAGGCAGAATGGGGAAGCTGGAAGTCTACTTACACCTGTCAGAAATGGGGCAGCACCCACCCCCTTCCCCCATCGGGAAAAGCCAACTAAGACAGGTTTAAATAAGATGCAATCTAACAGCAATACAAAATGTCCTGCTTTCAGTCAAAGATCACTCATCATATTAAGAACCAGGAAAATGTCAAACTGAATGAAAAGAGGTGATCCACTGATGCCAACACTGAAAAGACAGGGATCTGAAACAATGTGAAAAAGACTGTAAAGCAGCCAACATAAAAATGCTTCAGTGAGCCATTAGAAGTATACTTGAAACAAATGTAGAGATATAAACCTCAGCCAAAAGAGAAAGTCTCAGCAAAGAAGTAGAAGATATCAAAAAATCAAATGTAAATATTACAACTGAAAAAGACAATAACTGAGGTAAAAAGCTCAGTAGAAGGGCTCAGCAGAATGGTGGTGGCATGGGGGGGGACATACAGAGGAAAGAGTCACTGAGGTAGAAGACAGGGCAGTACAAATCTCTCAATCTGAACAACACGGAAAATAAGCCAAAAATAAAAATGAACAAACTTCAAGGCACCTGGCTGGCTTAGTCGGCAGAGCATATGACTTTTGATCTTACGGTTGTGAGTTCAAGCCCCATGTTGGAGCTTCGGTAAAAAGTAAAATAAAAAAAAATTGAATAATCCAGAAAGAAAGAAAATAAACAGACTTTCAGGGTTATCCAGGACAACAGAAGCACAATCCCATAAAAGGAAAAATGGATAAATTGGACTTCATTAAAAATTAAAAACACTTCTGTTTCATGAAATACCATATTAAGAGGATGAAAGGACGAGTTACAGACTGGGAGAAAATATTTGCAGACACATATTCAAGAAAGGACAGGTATCTAGAATTTATAAAAACATTCAAAACTCAACAGTAAACAAACAAAAAATCTAGTTAGACATAAGTAAAAGACATGAAGAGACATTTCACAGACAACATACAAATGGTAAATAAGCACATGAAATGGTTTTCAAAATTATTAGCTATTAAGTGAACGCAAGTTGAAACCACAATGTGTTATCACTATAATCTATCATAATAGCTTAAATTTTAAAAATAGTAACAACAGATGTTGGTGAGGTTGTAGAGAAATTAGATCATGCATACATTGCTGATCGGAATGTAAAATGATATAGCCACTCTGGAAAACAGGTCGGCAGTATTTTTATAAAAGCTAAATATGCAACCTTTATATGACCCAGCCATTGCACTCCTAGGCCTTTATCCAGGAAAATGAAAACTTATATTCATGCAAAAATCTGTACATGAATATTTATTTATAACAGCTTTATTCATAACAGCCCCAGACTGAAACAATTCAGATGTCTTCCAGTGTGAATAATTGAACAAATGATAGTGAAACCGTAGTATGAAACTCCACTCAGCAATAAAAAGGAACAAACTATTGATACATGGGCCAACCTAGGTGAATCTCCAAGGAAGTACGCTGAATGAAAAAAGGCAATCCTGGGGCACCTGGGGGGCTCAGTGGGTTGGGCCTCTTCCTTCAGCTCAGGTCATGGTCTTGGGGTCCTGGGATCGAACCCTGCATCGAGCTCTCTGCTCAGCAAGGAGCCTGCTTCCCCCTCTCTCTCTGCCTGCCTCTCTGCCTACTTGTGATCTCTGTCAGATAAATAAAATCTTAAAAAAAAAAAAAGGGAAAAAAAAAGCCAATCCCAAAAGGTTACCTACCATACCATATGATTCTGTCTATGTAACTCTTGAAATGATGAAGTTATATAAACAGCAGATTAGCGGTTATCAAAATTAAGGAATGGGTAGGAGTGGGAGGGAAGTGGCTGTGACTGTAACAGGGCACTGTGAAAGATCCCTGGGGCATAGAAATGTTCTGTACCTTGACTGTATCAGTGTCAGTGTTGGGGTTTTAATACCGTACTACCTATAGTTTTGTAAGATTTTATCACTGGGAGAAATTGACAAAAGGCTATGAAGGGGGGAGTCTTTCTTATTATTTCTTATGGTCTATGAGTATCTCAAAATTAAAAGTATAAATCTTAAAAAGAGACAATCTAAATACCCAAGGGAACACTCAACTAACATTCAACATGATATATAACACTATAATCTTTTTTTTAAAAGATTTTATTTATTTGGGAGAGAGAGAGAGAGTGAGCAAGAGAGAGAGAGCAAAGCCACGGAGAGAGGCAGAGGGAGATGCAGACTCCCCACTGAGCAGAGGGCCCAATGCAGGACTCAATCCCAGGACCCTGACATCATGACTTGACCTGAAGGCAGACGCTAAACATTTACTCATCACTCTTTTCAATTACTTGTCAACATTCCAAAAACTTTCAGTTATGTAAAATACATTTAACTTTGCCAATAATTTTAGATAATACTGGATTCTTCCCCAAAAGACTATCATAAAACTATGCTTTAAAACATTAAAAAAAAAAAAACAACTTAATCCAAGAGGACATAAAACTGAACTATGTAGCCTGTGATTGCGTGTTTCAAATCCTGGAAGTTAAATGTGTGAAGAATTTGAAGACCAGGTTCAGGACCCAGGTCTGTTCCGAGGCAGGTGGCTTCAACGTCCTACCTATGTTTAATGAAACCACCAGGAGGAAAGTGACAAACAGGAAGAGCTCTGGGTGAGACACAAGAGAGATCGCTCTTCCTCTGAGGAAGCCCTCTAATGTTGACTGGCCAGTGCATAAGGTCCTCCCTCCTCTTCTCTAAAGACCAAATCCATAGGCTTCGCCATCGCCTCATTCACTTGCCCAAGAATTCAAACCCTAACCCAAAGCCTGCTGCTCAGCCCCCGTGTCTGGGGTGGGTGGCCATGAACTCCAGAGCCGGGGACAGACACGCAGGGGTGCTCATGAGCTGCTGGAGCCCCAGCGTTACCGGTAAGAAAGCCAGGCACCCGTATAATACTATAATCTTGAAATTACATTCAATGTGATAGTTTCAGCCATGATAATTCAGAAGACTATTCAGCAGTATAGACTATTGATGTTGACACCAAGATATTAAATGAGAAGAGCATGACACAAAGTTGTATACATAGTATGATTGTAAGGATGTAAAATGTACCATATTTTCAGAGGAAACCTTGAAGAGAATACATGAAGGTATTATGAAAATTACAGGAAATTTTTAAAACAATATGTAAATATAGAGAAAGGTAGACACTTCATTACATGTCTCCATTCCCATTCCTACCTCCAGCTATAACCTCTCTGGCAGAGACGGCTCTTTGTCTCCTTAATAATTATTCTTCCCTTCCTCCACTGCAATCAGAATTTAACTGGGCATATGGTTGCCCATCTGGAGACTGGAGTTTCCAATTTCTCTGCAACTAATGCGTGCCCACATGACTAGGTTCTAGCAATGGATTAGAGCAAAAGACACATGTACAAATGCTATCTTTTGCCTTTAAAAGGAAAGGAACACGCTTCCCTCTTTCATGTGTGGATACGGTGATGAGCCATATTCAATCATGGGGAGGAGGGCAACACTTTAGGCTTGACTCCCCTGCCAGATTCAGAGGACAAAATCCATCCTGGACTGCACTGGTGAACTTCCACATGCCACAGCATCCTTTTGGTATTAATATAGACAACATAACTCATAACAGACTTTGGAGATTTACTGCCAAGGACAAGGAAAGAGGCATTATCCTAATTAGAATCATTGGTCTCAATTCTCTATGGGAGTTTATACGTATGACCTCATGGCGGATGAAGTATACTTCCTCGTGTGGGCTTGGCCATGTGACTGGCACTGGGATGCTAGGTAGATGTGATATGAAGAGAAGCTTGAAATATGTTTGCACAGATATGCTTGCTCTCTTGCCTTTCTGCCACCTGGGGTATCCTGCTGGTCTTGGAAGAATGAATAATACACATGCAGCAGACCTGAACCTAACCCTGGGGGCTGGAGCCAAGCCAGCTGGATCAATCAAACCTTAGCTCCCTTGCAAACAAAGAGGGAAATAAACACCTATTGCTCTATACTACTGAGATGTTTATGATTGTTACGCAGCATAGCTGACTGACACAGGGTAGGAAACAGATTCTAGGGCAGCATTTAGGGAGTGAAGTGTGCCATTTAGGGAGTGAAGTTCCCCCCAAGAGGTGGCGATTTGCACTGTGGGATTCAAGAAAGAGTCACTGCTGCAGAGAGGACTCTTGAAAAAATGGAGGAAGGTTAGAAATGAGAGGGCTGGGAATATCTCTCCAAGAAAAGTGCAGCTTCCTTGGTGTTTTCCCCTTGGACTACAGAAAAAATAATAATCAGAGGACAGTTAAACTTTTTCTTCTTACCCTACGTTTCCTTTTTCTAAATCACAGTAGAATATACATAACATAAAATTTAGTGCTTTAGCTGCATTTAAGTGTACAGTTCAGTGGCATTAAATACATTGACAACGTTGTGCAACCATTGTCACTATTTCCCAAACTTTTTCAACATTGCACCAGGAGCTCTGAACCCATTAAGCAATAACTACCCATTTCCCTCCTTCCATGATGACCTCTGGTCTACTTTCTGACTCTACAAATTTGCTTATTGAAGGTATTTCATCTAAGTGGAATCATGGTATGTGTTCCATGTCTGGTTGACTTTCCTTACTGTGTTTTCAAGATTCATCCATGTTGTAGCATCTATCAGAATAGCATTCCATTGTCAGGCTGAATAATATTCCATTGGGTGTATACACCACGTCTTGTTCTTCCATTTCTCTGCTGATGGACACTCGCGTCTCTCCCACCTCTTGTCTATTGTAAATAATGCCTCCATGAACATGGGTGTGCAAATATCTGAGTCCCTGCTTTCGATTCTTGTGGGTGGATAACCAGAGACAGAGCTGCTTGCTCACAGGTAATTCTATGTTTACTTTTTTAGGAACCACTTAAGGGTTTTCCATAACAGCTGCACCATTTTACATTCCCACTAGCAATACACAGGGGTTTCGTTTTCTCCACATCCTCATCAACCCTTGTTATTCTTTTGTTTTACTTTATATTTTTAAAAAGACTTTATTTATTTATTTATTTATTTAATGAGAGAGAGAGGAGGAGCAGAAGGACAGGAAGAGGGAAGGGAAAGAATCTGAAACAGACTCCACGCTGATTGCAGAGCCCAACATGAAGCTCGGTCTCACGACCTTGAGATCATGACCTGAACTGAAATCGAGAGTCAGAGGTTTAACCAGCCCCGCTACCCAGGTACCCCTGTTTTACTTCATATGTTTTTAAAGTAGGTTCTACATTCAATGTGGGGCTCGAACTCAGGACCCTGAAATCAAGAGTCACACGTTCTACCGACTGAGCCAAACAGGAGCCCCTATTTTTATACTTTGTTTTAGTAACAGCCATCCTGATGGGTATGAAGTGACTCATTCCACATTTCTTTTACCCCGATCCTTCCATTAAAATGTAATAAATCAAAATAATTCTGTGTTGTAGTGGCATGCCAGCAGCAGCATTCTGCTGAAAGGACTGAGCCCATGGCTCCAGACGGTGAACTGCAGTTAAGAAAAGGGGCCTTCGGGGAACCTGTGGGTGGCTCAGTCAGTTAAGCAGCTGCCTTCGGCTCCAATCATGATCCCAGGATCCTGGGAGCGAGCCCCACATCGGGCTCCTTGCTCAGCAGGAAGCCTGCTTCTCTCTCTGCCTCTGCCTGCCACTTGTGCTCTCTCTCTTTCTGACAAATAAATAAATAAAATATTTTAAAAAGAAAAAAAAGAAGAGAAAAGAGGCCCTTGGGGTTGCTGGGAGAGGCTGGGAGGACTGTGTTCAATGGAGCAACCACCCAGTAGAGGCACTGGAGGGAGAATAAATGGAAAACAAGCCCCCTTATGATCTAAATTAACCTAGAGAAGGGAAGGAGAAGCTGCATGTGTATTTATATGTATATTTCTATATGATTATTAAACATAATTTTACTTAAAATTCACAGGAGAGGGGCACCTGGGTGGCTCAGTCATTTAAGTGTCCAACTCTTTGTTTTGGCTCAGGTCATGATCTCAGGGTCCTGAGATGGAGCCCAAAGTCGGGCTCCGAGCTCTTCACGGAGTCTGCTTGACGTTCTCTCTCCCTCTTTCTCTGCCTTTCCCCTCTGTGGTCTCGCTGTCCCTTTCTAAAATAAAGAAACAAAATCTTTATAAATAAATAGATAAATAAATAAATAGAATTCAGGGAGAAACAAATGAAGATGAAAGAACTGCTAACATTGTCCTCAAAACAAGAGCTACTAGTCCTCAAAAGATACCTTTAAACAGTTAAAAAGTTCAAATTTGTGTATATGTGTTTTTTCTTTTACTTGTACTAGAGCCAAGGAGTTTGTCATGAAAAATAGCAGTTTCCTTCCCTAACCTTTACCTACTTTCCAGAGGCAACCATTTTCAACTCTTTAGCAGTTCATTTGGTTTTTATCTCCATATTGTTTTTAAGATTTTCTTAAAGTAATCTCTGCACCCAGCGTGGGGCTCAAACTCATGACCCCAAGATCAAGAGTCACATGCTTCTCTGACTGAGCCAGCCAGGCACCCTCCATATTTTAAAATTATATTCTTACATTGCTACTTCTTGGTCTGTTCATCAGAGACACAATTTAAAACTCTCTGTTATGGAAGACAAAGATTTAGATGTTTTTAAATCTTCCTACATACATAGGACATTCATTCTGTCCCCCATTATATTTAGTTTTTAATTTATATTTATATATGTATATTTATTTATTTATTTATTTATTTATTTTTTAAAGATTTTTATTTATTTATTTGACAGACAGAGATCACAAGTAGGCAGAGAGGCAGACAGAGAGAGAGGGGGAAGCGGGCTCTCCACAGAGCAGAGAGCCCGATGCGGGGCTCGATCCCAGGACCCTGAGATCATGACCTGAGCTGAAGGCAGAGGCTTTAACCCACTGAGCCACCCAGGCGCCCCTATATATGTATATTTAATTTGAATTTTAATATTTGATTTAATTTTTAGTTAAATGAGTGGTCTATATTTATCATGTCTTGTTTTGACTGTGATATATCGTTCACTGCTAAGTCTAGCCATGTAAAATGATTATGTCTCTTCTCGTACATTTTGTTTTTCCTGAGGTCAATAATTACTTTGTTTTTTTCATTTGATTAGTGTTCTCTCTACATATGGCTAATTTTTCTAAGTGCTCTGACTGCTTCAAGAGACATCTATCAACAGTTTTATTTGTTTTACCTCTAGGGACCTCTCTGCCAGCCCTCGTTCCTCTCGCTCCAATCTGGGCCTAATGCCTGGCTGTGGTTTGGGGTACCCTCTCCTCCACTCTTCTTTTTTTTTTTTTTTTTTTAAAGATTTTATTTATTTATTTGACCCAGAGAGAGAGAGAGTTCACAAGTAGGCAGAGGGGCAGGCAGAGAGAGAGGGGGAAAGCAGGCTCCCCGCTGAGCAGAGAGCCCCATGCGGGGCTCCATCCCACGATCCTGAGACCATGACCTGAGCCGAAGGCAGAGGTCTAACCCACTGAGCCACCCAGGCGCCCTCCCCAACTCTTCTAACTAGTCTTCACTTTCATAGATTTCACGTCTTTTTCCTTGCTTTGCTTCCTTGTTTTGCAGAAGCACAGTCTCTAGTTACTTCCTACAAAAGCATGTGTGGGAGATAAACTTTGAAAGCTCGGCAGGAATGAACAAGCTTTTATTAATCTGATAATTAATCAAATCTGGCAGAGAATTCTGGGTTGAAAAGAAATTTCCTTCCACGTTTTGAAAGCATTTCTCCTTCTCTCTTCCAATATCGGTAAGAAATCCAATTGGGCTTCAAAGCCTTTTGTACGTGACTTCTGTTTTCTCTGTAGAAATACTCAGGATTTTTCTTTTTAGTTCCTTTTAAATTCCTTGCGGAAATGCTTCTTTTTTTATTCATTGGTTAGATACTCAGGGGACATTTCTATTTGAAGATTTGTGTTCTTCTGTCTGGGAATTTTTAAAATGTTATTGATTTATTTTATAAGTTCCTCCCTTCATCGTCTCTATTCCATCTTCCTAGAATTCATATTATTTGAATAGTGGACAACCCAGATGGACCGTCTAATCTTTTCACCTTTCTCTACTCTCCTACCCTTGTATCAGATGCTCTTTTTCTGAGGTACCTCCTTAACATCACCTGTTGAGTTTCCTAATAAATGTTTTGTCATCATACACTTAATTTCTACACAGCTTTTCTTATTCTCTGGTGATTCCTTTTCTCTAACACCCTCTTTCCCACATTCTTTATTCTTAGATCTGGCATCCTTTTTTTTTTTTTTAATTAAAGTTAGATTTATTTATTTTTTTTAAGAGAGAGAGAGCACGGAAGAGGGGAGGGAGAAAGAGAAAGGGAGACAGACTCAGGCAAATTCCCTACTGAGCATGGAGACTGATGCGGGGCTGAATCCCAGGACCCCAAGATGGTGACCTGAGCTGAAGTCAAGAGTCAGACACTTAACCGCCTGAGCCACCCCGGTGCCCCTACATCTGGCATCCTTTTTAAAGGATTGTATTTCAGGACATTAACTGTAACCATGTGACCTTTTTCTCCTCTCTGCATGGTGGATATTTCCTCTTCTCCTTCTGTTTGCTTTCACATTGGAGGACTTTCTCAGTGCCATATGTATATACGTATATACACATAGATACACACACATACACCCACACATATTATCGTATGTGATATATATGTATATAATATATATAACATATATGTGTGCATGTATATGATTGAAGTATGGTTGACACTCACCACTGCATTAGTTTCAGGTGCACAACACAAGGATTCCACAAATCTATACATTAATGCTGAGCTCTCCTCCAGTGTAGCTACCATCACAGTCCCTTTGGCTATGGTGCCTGTGCTGTGCTCAATGCCATAGTTAAGACTGAAGCACTAATGGGATCCTTAGAACCACAGTGAGCGTAAACAGTTCGTGGCCTTTGCTGTACAATAAATAATCAGGCTGAGTGGGTCCCCACAGTCAGGACCTATATTTCTCTTCCATGCTCAGAGCCTTTCCAGGGCTCTGCAGGCCAATGGGACCACTGGTCATCAATCCCCCTCTTCCCGGCACACATATGTAGGTTGGTATTTCCCCCCCTCACTGCTACCTCTACTTCATTCGCTGTACATTCCCCAAGATTTATCTCTGCTTCACTGTGGTCTCGTCTTGTTCCCTTTGACTTTGTGGGTTTATACCTTTGTGATTCCTTTACTAGCACATTAAGGACGCTCCCAGGGACAGAGGAGATAAACACCTGAGGTTAATTTGTCATTTGAAACCGTCCTAATGTAACATTTACACGTCCTAATGTAACACTCAAATATAATAGAAATGTATATTTGGTGTTCATCTCTGGTTCCTGGCATAGTGCTCCTAAAACCCTTGCAATTTCCTGAGCATTAGGGGTGAGAGAAGCATCTTTTGTTATAATATTGGGTCTTATGCCTCAGTTTCTAATACAAGAGCTTCTAAGACCCTTGAGATCTCCAAAGTGAGGAGTGACTTTGTATATGCTGATAAGATGACTGGTGGCTAGCCCCTAGATATGAGGGCTGGTTACCAGAAAGACCAACCATGTGGTGAGAGATTGGAACTTCCAGCTGCCCTTCTGACCACAGGAGATGGGAGAGATGGCAAAGACTGAGTAAGTCACCAATGGTCAGTGATTTTGTCAATCGTGCCCCTGTCATGAAACCTATATAAATATCCTACACAAGGAGTTTGGAAAGCATCCATGTTTCCCCTTCCCCACCCTCTGCATCTCTTCCACTTGGCTGTCCCTGAGCTGTGGCCTTTATAATAAACCAGTAATGGCAAACAAAATACTTTCCTGAGTTCTGTGAGCCTTTCTAGCAAATTACCGAATTGAAGGAGGAGGTCATGGGAACCCTCAACGTACAGCTGATCAGCCAGAAGTATAGGTGACCCGGGCTCGTGATTCAGCATTTAAAGTAGCAGCAGTCTTGTGGACTGTGTCCTTAACCCATGGGGTCTCTGCTGATTCCAGGTGGGTAGAGTCAGAACTGACTTGAATTTGATTTTTTTAAAAAGATTTTATTTATTTATTTGAGAGAGAGAGAGCACATGAGCTAGGGAAGGCGCAGAGGGATAGGGAGAAGCAGACTTCCCACCAACATCAGGCTTCAATCCCAATCTGGAGATGCCATGCCAGGACTCAACCCAAGGACTCTGGAATCATGACCTGAGCTGAAGACAAATGCTTAATCCACTGAGCCACCCAGATGCCCCAGAACTGAACTGAATTTTAGAACACCCAGCTAGTGTCTGCAGGTTTGGAGGATTGGCTGTCAATGTGAGGAAAAACCACATATATTTAGCACCATAAGTGAAATATTTTGAGCAGAAAATCCCAAAATCGTTGGTACCAAGAACGGAATGCTGCTTGGTATTAAAAAAGGCACCTCAGACAAAAGTACACTTAAAGATATGTATTCCTCCTAAATTCCCTAAGGGAGTGTAAGAAAAAAGAACTTTGCTAAATGGTATTTTTCTTTATTATTGTAATTAACGACACAAAAACACACATTACAGGACTTTTCCTCTTCAGTTTCCAATTTTGAGTCCCGGCCATCTTTATATCTGGAGTTTTAAAAATATTGCTGCAATTATGTCAAACTTTAAAAGGAATACTTGTATCATGAAATTTTTCATATACCTTTTGTCTTTTGCTGGAATTTTCAATTAGCTCTCTTTTTTCTTGTTAATCACAAAATTCATAGGCCTTCAGCTTATCAGTTGCAGAGCATGGGTGGACTCCACGGTTCTGAATAGAGCAGCTCTGCCAAGGAGCTTTCTGGAACTGACTTCAAAGAGTCCTTTGACTTTCTGGACTAAAACCTCTGTTTCAGAACCGTGGAACTGATCTGTTCCTGGCCATCCTGGACAAATTCCACTTTTTTGTATCCCATATTTTATTTTATTTTATCTTAATTTTTTTAAGTAGACTCCATACCCAATGTGGGTCTTGAACTCATAACCCTCAGATCAAGAGTGACATGCTCTACTGACCCAAGCCAGCCAGGTACCCCTGTATCCCATATTTTAGACTCAGTTTTGCCTTTGCTAGGCATGACCTACAGTAATTCTTTTTAAGTAAGGCACTTAAGTTGTAAACTTTCTAAGACTGTGTATCTAGTAGTGTCTCTGTACAAGTATCACTCTTTGATACTTCAGCATTGACCTTGGTCCCCTGGTCAACTGTCCACTCAACCAAGTTCACTACACTACACTACAGGTAGTCCCTACAGTGTCCAAGTTCATACCTGTTGCTTCATGATTCTGTGATTAGCCCACCATCCCCTTCTTTGGGGGATTTTCTTTTCAGATGGTAGACATATTTTGAAGTGTCTGCTCAACCTGTTAGCCAACAATTCCTCTCTGAGAAGACCCCTTCGCCCTGAAGTGTGCTGTGAGGTCTCATCTCAATGATCAGACCTTTGGAGAAAAACCAAGTTGGGACAATGTGCTTGCCTCTCTTGCATATTTGGTATTGTAAGGGGGAGTAAGGTCAATCTCTCCCATTCCTAAAGCATGTACTCTATGGGGCAGCTATATTCTATCCTTCAGAAAGCTTCAGACTGCAGAGAGAGAGAATAATTACGCAAAATGAGAGAAGAAAGATGTCAAGAGAGAGTTCTGCTAGTTTAACTTTGGACTCTTGAATCTGAAAAGGTAAAATCTGGGAAGAGATAAAATAAAAATCTTTTGAATTCTGAAAAAGATGAAGAAAATCAACGTCACTCTGCCAATCACACTTTATGATATAATTACTTGCCTGCCAACTTAGACTGGAAAGAAATTGCTTCAAGGGGGAAATAAAAGGAGCTGTGATACTAGCTAGTGTAGACAAGGAGAACTAAGAAGAGGAAACACATTGTCCAAAAAACAGCTCAAAAGCAAAATTTCATCAAATATTTATTGGGCACTTACTCTATACCCAGCAATTGATTCATCCCTGGGGACACTAAGGTAGATGGGACATAGGTGCTGCTCTTGAAGCTCCTGGCCTGAGGGGTCCAGAGAGGCCAACTGTTGAAGTACACAAGGAAGGCAGTGGCCAGATGACAATGGACCAAAACTGGAGGCAGGGGACCGACCCTCCAGGAGGTGACTCCAGCACTTTGGGAAGAAGTGAGAATCACTTGACCCAGAACAGCAGTACCAGAACATCCCATAAAGAAAAGGGCCTGGATGTGACAGTGGGCAAGCAGATTCTCCAGCAGTGGGCAGTGGATTGAATGTCAGGGTGAGGGCAGAGGACAGTGTGACTCCCATGAGGCTGGTCTGGGTGCCTCCCTAGTTTCAAGAACAGGAAAAACAAGGAAAAGAGAAGAGGTCTTGGGAGCTGGGGTAAGATGAGTTTGGAAGGCTGGATTTATGACAGGGTAGGACTGCTGAGGGAGATCACACGGTAAGAGTGAGGAGAGCAAGGACAAGCCTGGGCAGGAGATCCTTCCAGGACCGAGAAGACAGAGTGCAAATGGCGACTGCAAACCTGTGAAGAGCAGAAGCCAAGAGAGTGAGGGGTGGAAAGGAGGGTCCCACACCAGATGTCTCGAGACGCCAGGGTCCCGCGCCCACTTTGCCAAAGACTGTCAGGTGTATGCCTGCAGTCTCAGCATCATGATTTACAACCTCCCATCTCTCTCATAAATCATGTGGTCCCTTTAGGTTGGACCAGAGCAGAAAGGGTATAATGAAGACAGCAAAATGAAAGTTACACAGGAGATGGATTTCAGTGTGTGGTGGAGTGGGTAGCGGTGGGCTGAGAAATCAGAGAAGGTGGAGGCAGGCATCATGGATGCTTCTTCCAAGAAGCTGGCTGTCAGGGGCAGAGATGGAACTGTGGCCGGGAGGCCCAGAGTACACCACCTGGGCTGGACAGACCTGGGCAAGTTGACCAGCTGGTGGGGAAAGGCAGTTAGTGGAAAATGGTAAAGACTGGGCACAATGGCTGTATCCTCTCAGGACAGGAATCCTTGTGGATTGGAGTGGAAGGATTGGGAGCACAGGTGCAGGGACTGGCCAGATTAGCCATAGAAGTGCCTCTCTTCCATTCGGATGATGCTAGGGATTGAATGTCTGTGCCCCACTCCCACTCCCCAAATTACTATACTGAAACCCTATCCCCCATGGGGCTGTATTTGTAGATTGGGCCTGGAGGGTGGTAAGGAAGTTTAAACACAGACATAAGGATGGGCCCCTGATCTGACAGGATTAGTGTCCTTATAAGAAGAGACAATGGAGAGCTCACACTCTGTCTCTATGCACCCGCTCAGAGGAGAGGTCAAGTGAGGACAAAACAGGAAGAGAGCCCTCACCAAAACCAACTCTGCCGGCTCTCGATCTGGGACATCCAGTCTCTACAACTGTGAGAAAATAAATGTCTGTTGTTTGAGCCTCCCAGTCTGTGGTACTTTGTTACGGTAGCCAGAGCTGAGTGACACAGATGGGAAGGAAGGGAACAGGAGGGTACAATTTTTTTTTTAAGATTTTACTTATTTATTTTAGAGAAAGAGAGCATAAGCAGGGGGAACAGCAGAGGAAGAGGAAGAAACAGGCTCCCTGCTGAGCAGGAGCCCGATGCGGAGCTCGATCAGGATCATGATCTGAGCTGAAGGCAGACAGGTTAAGACTGAGCTGCCCAGATGTCCCAGGAGGGTGCAATTTAGATACGTCTATAAGAACCAGATGTTTGTTGGTCGGAGGAAGTTCATTCTCTGACTCTCAGGAAATAAGAGATAAGCTTGTCTATTGAAAATGAAAGAGGGGTTGGTGAGGTCAGGAACATAGATATCAGGGAGAGCCCACCAGTGAGGGATCGATGCCGGACATCCAGAGGATTCTAGAAAAGACAGGAAAACTTGGGAATGCTGGCAGCATGGTGTGCTGGGACTTCAGGACATGGCCAAGCAGAGATGTCCCTTCCCCAAATGCCCCTTGGAATCTTCTGGACACGGAATGTTGAGGCTGACTGGGCCTTGGGATATTATTATTTTCTGGAGTCCACAGGAAGGCTGAGCAGCCCTGTTTGTAATGTAAGCAAGAAGATAGGATCTGAGTGTTGTGGGTTTTACCTTGGGCTGCAGGTTGTCCCAATACCTGAGTGAAGGTCAGTGGGGAGAAACCTTGGCTTGCTAAATAAAGGCAGGGAAGCGAGGAGCAAGTTGCAGGACACTGGAGAGCGCCACTGTGGTGGTGTCGCTCTCACCCTGGTTATGAAGTAGGGGCTTTCAAAGACGGGTACCAGGGGGCGCCTGGGTGGCTCAGGGGGTTAAGCCTCTGCCTTCGGCTCAGGTCATGATCTCAGGGTCATGGGATGAAGTCACATGTTGGGCTCTCTGCTTGGTGGGGAGCCTGCTTCCTCCTCTCTCTCTTCTGCCTCTCTGCCTACTTGTGTTTTCTGTCTGTCAAATAAATAAATAATCTTAAAAAAAAAAAAAGGACGGGTGCTAGGAAGAGAGCTCCGCCCTCCCTCCTCCCTGCAGCAGGCTAGAGGAAGCCATAGGGCAGGGGACCAGGTGGAGAGGTGGGCTCCATGGGACCACTGAAAGATGATACCAAAGCTAAGAGAAGAAGATCCCTAAAGAGTCTGGGAAGTGCACCACCTGGTTGATTGATTTTGTGACCCCAAGCTCATCTCTGGCCCCTTTAATAAAATGCTGGTGTAATTCATCTTTGTGTTTTATAAATTGATTAAATTAAACAGAAATGAATGTCACTTTGAGAGTGAATTGGGAGAGAATTTTGTGACAGCCCCTTGGGGACAGAGACCAGCGCAGGCCTCTTTCTGGGAGATGCCGGTGCTGGTTAGGAATCCCGGAGTTGGGTCCTCACATCACATCTGGGCATCTGGGTGGGCGGCCCTGACTAATGGCTTCACCTCTCTGAGCCTCCGCTGCTTCTTCTGCACAATGAGGGTTATGAGAATAAAGTCAGATGCTGCGGGCAAGGACTTGGGTGAGTATCTGGTGACGGGAGTGCTGGATAAAGGAAGTCCTTACCAACTTCCTCATGATTCACATTTATCTTAGAGATAGTAACAATTCCAAAAGAAATCCACAAATATTTCCCCAGAAAAAGAGAAGGTGATTTTTCAGGAATATAAAAAATCCCAGGGGCGCCTGGGTAGCTCAGTGGGTTAAGCGTCTGCTTTTGACTCAGGTCATGATCCCAGGGTCCTGGGATCGAGACCCGCGTCAGGCTCTCCACTCAGAGGGGAGCCTGCTTCTCCCACTTCCTCTGCCTGCGATTCCCCCTGCTTGTGCGCTCGCTCTACCTCTGTCAAATAAATAAATAAATTCTTTCAAAAAAATCCCAGAGAGCCTCCTCTGAAGAGTTGTCCATAGCCAGCTCCTCAGGTGACCCTCGCTGGTCTTCCTGAAATTCTGCTTCCGGTTGTCACAGAGCTTGTCAGCCCCCGGAAGCAGGAGCATCATGGGCTGTTCCTCCAAGCCAGGACTTTTTCTGTCTCTGAGCCATCCACTGAGACAGGATGGAGAGATGAGGGAAAGCGAGAAGGAGGCTGGAGAAGATCAAGCCCATTGTTGCACAAGCCATTTTGTCTGCAAGTGGGTGTTCATCGGGTATCTGGCTCCGATTCCCTGTCACCAAACCCATGGTCCTGAATCCCACATGCAATAAACCACTATTGCTAGTTCTGCCTGTGCCTTTCCCCTGACACAGGACAAGCCTTAAGACAGTGTTTCTTGACAGGGGGAGTTCCGCCCTCCTGCTTCCCAGATGACATCAGGCAACGTCTAGAGACATTTTTCTGTGGGCACGACATGGAGAGGTGCTACTGGCTTCTAGTGGGCAAAGGCCAGGGATGGTGCTAGATGGCACACAATTCACGGGAAAGTCCCCCATGACAAAGAAATCTGTGATTCCCCTCTTTCTTCTGTGTCCCCATCATTTCTTCCCTATGGCTTTCTCTATGCTGAGGGAGGGCCGAGCTCCCTTCCTGGCACCCCTTGCTGAAAGCCCAGATTTAATATCCAGGGTTACAGTGTCAAAGTTAAGAAACCTCACTTGAAGGAAAAGGCAGCCCTCTCCACCCCATTTAATTCACTAAGGTTATCAAGCTGGCGGTTTGCCAGCTGCCAAGGATTTTAAAAAGCCTTACCTTGAGTGACTGTTTTGCATTGGCCTGATACACTTATGTACAATTTTCTAAGCAACTTGCCTTCAAGATGTCCTTGTTTATTACTTGGCACCATATGGAAGTGCCCCAGTTTAGGACACTCCTTTGGGATGTCATCATTTCATTCATTCATTCAACCAACACACGCTCACTGAGCTCCTCCTTACACTGTGACGGGCTCTAGGGAGAGAGGATGAATGAGACAACATCTCAAAGTGTTCATACTGGGGAGCAGGACAGGGACAGATGTGCTGGTGAATAATCTTGATCTCGTTCCAATTAAAGGTCCTCATGAGATTCATGGGAGTGGGACAGCAAAGGGAGGCGTGATCCACGTTTCCTACGGAGGTCTCAGAAAACTGGCCCCTTCAGCCATAGTCACTTTCTGGTTTCCATTTACAAGTGACCTTCCTGACACCCCTTCACTGTGTGGAAAGGCAAGGGGGTAGGCTGGGTAGCAGTAATAAGCAATTTGGCCTAATGATGCCTCGTTAGGAAGATGCCTATAACCTCATTCAATGGGGGAACCGAATGAATAAAAAATTGTTCAAATGTCCTTAAATCTCTAAATCAAGTGTTTGAGTCAAAGAAACAGAAGGTAAACAGGGTTTCAAAGGCTGGGAAATACTCCAACCAAAGTAGGTCAGTTCTATTCTTATTTATTAAAAGAGTTCTTGCCAAGAAGTATAAGAACTCAGGTCTGGATAAGCCCATAAAATACCCAGAGGATGGAGACTTAGACACAGGAAAACCATCTTGTGATAATACAAGGCAGGACATGAGTGTATGAAAATGACATATAAAGACCAAGAACGTAAGGGAGAGTGCCCTGGGTGACCAGGATCAAGAGATCTGGGTTCTAGCCCCAGCTCCGCTGCTAACTTGCTGGCTCAGGGCAGCTCTCTTTTCTCTGTGGGTCTCAATCTGCTCATCTGTAAAACAAGGGAATTGAACCAGAGGATCAGGAAGAAGCCTTCCAAGGCACACTGAAGACTCGCACCAAGTGAAAGCTCTCATTTCCCCCTCTGCTTATTATTGACATAACCTGGGGTCCCCCTGAGACTAAAAATGTAGGTACAATCTCAGTCCTGAGGCCAAGCCACCTGGTGATTTCTTCTGACAACCTCAGGGTTACTGCAAATACTTAATTAGGAAGGAGAGGGGAAGGTGATAAGGGGGAAACTATTAGCTCTTCCATCCCTGGGCACTGAGTAACAACATACCCAGAGGCTTTGAACTGTCCCCAGCGTCCTGGGTGGCATTTCCCCACACTGGGAGTTCAGATTAGTGAGTGGGTACTATTGTTCTAGCATCTTCCAACCACCAGGCCCTGCCACTGGTGAGAAGAGGCTCCAGGGTTACAAGGGACCTGGGAACGAGGGTCCTAAATTCTACTTTTCCAAACTACGGCTGCTAGAATGTCACCAAGCTGTGAGTATCAACATTCCCATTAGCTCTGGGAGGGAACATTTTTCTTATAATCAACCAGGAGAGGACTACAGGAAGACAAGGTCATTGGACACCAGGAAGGACTCACCCAGGACAGAGACTGGAGACTCTGAATTGGGTCCCCAAGCACTTTTCCTGGGGAGTTCTTGGGACAGAGGCCTTGAGGGCCAGTTTGGAATGCTGGTGGGAAGAAGTGGTTATGGAATTTGCATCCCCCCCTCCACACACGCACACTTCCCACACCACCACCCCCTCCCCATTCCTTCCATCCTGGCTGTCTGGGTGCAGCCACTCATTCACAAATCCCAGTGGGAGAGGCCCTGGATTCCAAGGAGTTCCAGTGGGAAAGGAAAACAAGCCACCCCCTCTGCCTTTCTCTTCTTTTCCAGCTCCTCCCTGGAGCCCCCAGACATTCAGACATTAGGGAGCCAGATCCCAAAGGGGAGGGAGGGAGCTGCAAACGGTCCCACCATAGACTCCAGATGTTCCAGCCAGAGCTTTCTGAGGTTTTCTTTTCTGCAGCCCGTGTGTGTGCATGTGTGTGTGCGTGCGTGTGTGTGTGTGTGTGTGTGTGTGTGTGTGTGTGTGTGAGTGTGTGTGTGAGAGAGAGAGAGAGAGAGAAAATGTCAAGGCTTTGGGACCGACAGACCTGGGTTCCAATCAACTTTCCCTAGGGCAAGATTTTTTGGTCTCTTAGAGTCTCTGTTTCCCAGTTCATAAAGAGAGGGGGTGACAATATCAACCTGGACAGCCGATCAGGAGGTTTCAATGAAATAATTGAGGCAGAGTGCCCAGCGCACAATGGGCTCTGCCGGGGCGTCTCCAGTGTTTCCGTCGAGGCACAGCCTGAAGGAAGGGATGGCGTTTATCTTAAGACTCGCTTTGCCCTACGCACTTGCTGTTTTACTCTGGGGGCGAGGCTATATGGCGAGGAGCTGATAGAGATGATCCTGGAGGGGGAGCAACGGGGTGTAAGAGTTCCCCCTGCTCGGCGGAAGATCTGGGGACTCCCCCACGGCCACTCCGCGTGGGACCCGTGGAGGGGAGCGGTACTCACCGTGTGCGCAGCGCAGGCCAGCAGTAGCAGCAGCGGTGGCGGCGGCCACAGCAGCAAGCGGGGACGCATGGTGCCCCGCGCGCTCCCCGAGGGGCGCCTCGACGGCCGCCCACCTGTGCGCACCCCGCGGCCTTGGAGCTCAGCGCCCTCCGCGGGGTCCCGCGCCCCGGCCGGTCGACGCGTCCGGAGGAGCCATGGGTGGGTCACCCGACCCGCGGTGAGCCCCACGACTGCTCCTCCTCGGAAGAGGTGGCGGAGCGCTAAGCCGCCCAGCCCATGGATAAGGACGCGCGGCGCTGCCGGCGCTCCTCCACCCCGCCCCGTCTGGCAGGGGGACGGCGCGCCAGGAGCACAGGGGAGGAGAAGGAGGAGGAGGAGGAGGAGGAGGGAGGGCGCGGGGGGGCCGTAGCCGGCTCCCGCAGGCTCAGCCCCCGGGCGGAGGGGACCAGGAGAGGGCACGCTGCCTTAGCTGCAACGCTGCAACACCCCGGAGTCCGGAAAGGGCGCTAAGTTCCGGGGCAGCTCTGCCTCACCCTGGCTGCCCGCGGATGAGCGACGGATGACAACTTTTCGCGTCTCGCCTCTATTGATACCCACATTCGGGTTAAAAGAAGGTTGTGCCAGTGCCCTGCAGACATAGAGGGTGCTCCGTAAATGCCTTGGCATTTATCGGGTGGCACAGCGACGTGGCACTCCATCTCCAATTTTCATTTTGTGTTTCATTATTAAAGTCATACCCGCTCATTCTAGAAAATTTTCATTCCCATGCGTGCCATCGCACAAGGCGGTGTGAATGATCAGGTGAGACTCAGGTGGATCCTGTGGGACACCCAGGCGTTTTGGGGGGCTGCACTGAAGATGAACCCCTGGAGGCTTTGTGCTCCTGGTGTCCTCAGGCAGGTCTCCCTACTCTGAGTGCCAGAGGACTTGGAGGCTGGCTTTTAGCCTCTCAGTACAAGGTACCCTTAAGTGGCTCTTACAGACCCAATTTTTTCTTTCTCTGTTTTTGTGCCCATTCCTTTCCTCTTGGCTCTTCCATCTTGACCTTTCTCCCCGCACTTTTGTAAGGGTCTATTTAGCCAGAGCGGCCCCATCCTGGTTGAACTGCCATTTTGTTGTTTATGCTGTAGAACTTAAATTGACCCTGCCTACCCGCCCCCCCCCGCCCCACCCCCGCCAGGGGAACTTACTTAAAAACCAGTCCCGGAAACCAGTCCCACGTAACAAAGTCCAAATACAAGGGTGGGTCAGGTCAGGTGGAGGTATTCAATCAGTGGGGGCAATACTGTCTCTTAGCTACCAAGGAGTATGGGCCCTGCCCTTTGGGCACCTTTTGGGCGCCAATTCTGACCAAGGTGATAGGCTGGTTCAAATGTCTACTAGGGTAAATTGTAATTCAATTGGTCACTTATGTGTGACCTAACATGATTGTGCAGCTTTCTCTGTGTGTTACAATCTCATTGGCCACCTGTGTGTGACCAGGCCCAACCACATGGCCTTTGCTCTATAAAAGTTAGCCTGTGAAACAGAGAGGTCGCCCTCTCTTGTAAGAGGTGCGGCCCTGAATGTTCGGTTTGATTCTTGATGCTTGGCGCGAAATAAAGCTTTGCTTGACCTTCGCTTTGTATCAGTCTCGCTCCTTTAATCACAGACCCATTATTGGCGGACCCAACATTGGGGACCCAACACTTTAAGTACACATCAACCACTTGAGTTCCCCCCAATCCCCTTAGGGACATTATGCCTGTTTGACAGAGAAGGGCACTGAGGGTGCAGGAAGGTCAATGATGCTGCTGGGTCTCCAGAACTCAAAAGGTCAGATGGGAAAGCCTGGTTAACCCTGATACCCTGATTTTCTGCACCTGACCTCTGGTTAGATGCCTAATCTACCCTTTATTTTATTTTATTTTATTTTATTTTATTTTATTTTATTAATATTATTATTATTTTTAAAAGACTTTATTTATTTGACACAGAGAGAGAGAGAGAGATCACAAGCAGGCAGAGAGGCAGACAGAGAGAGAGGGGGAAGCAGGCTCCCCACCAAGCAGAGAGCCCGATGGGGTCTCGATCCCAGGACCCCGAGCCGAGGGCAGAGGCTTTAACCCATTGAGCCACCCAGGCACCACAATATTATTATTTTTTAAAGCTAACTTGCTCTCAAAGCAACATATTCTAGCCCTTAGCAGCCTTCCTTGCCTGAAGAGGCTATTGATAAGGTAAGGTTGGCAGATCGCAGCAAAAATAGAAGGGGGAAAAACTGCTTTCAGCTCTCAAGTCCACAGTCAATGCCCAGGATATATCAGCCTAAAGTATATATGAACATGAACTCCTTTGTAAGAACTTCTGCTGCAGAAATACTCACCCAAAGACTCAGTGCACTATGTGCAAGGATGTTTGTGGAAGCACGAGTATGGTAGTGGAGAATAGGAGATGATGTCTGTGGAAAGGGAACACACTGCCCCACCCTTGATGTTTCCTTCCTCCCTGAGTGCAGCCATTAGTATAATCCTCCTGAACTTTCTGTACCCCCTCATTCAGGCCCTCCCCCTATCACACACACACACACACATGCAGAGGTGGGGAGAGCTCTATGTGACTCATGCATTTGGGGTAAGGACTGGCATGAGGTTCTGCATCCTGCCCAGACCTTTCCTTTGATAGCTCCCCCACCTGCAGAAAGCCTATAAGTGGATCATCCTCCCCAGGTCAAGACTGGTCAAGGCTCTGCCTATGTTCATCCAGTATCACCAGTGACAAGGTGGTCTAAGTAATTCTGCAGTTCAGTTTCAGAAAACCCGCTTGCCCACAGGTATAAACGCATACTCCAAGATCAGCTTTATTGCTCATGAAAGTGATATTTGACCTTATCTGTCTTGAGCTTCTTTCTTTTTTTTTTTTTTTAAGATTTTATTTATTTATTTGACAGACAGAGATCACAAGTAGGCAGAGAGGCAGGTGGGGGTGGGGAGAAGCAGGCTCCCTGCTGAGCAGAGAGCCCAAAGCAGGGCTCGATCCCAGGACCCTGAGATCATGACCTGAGCCGAAGGCGAAGGCTTAACCCACTGAGCTTATTTCTTAAATGGTTCAAGACTCAGGCTGGAAAGAATGTTGTTGCTCCCTAAATGTACATCAGAAACGCATGCCATGGGGACTTGCCATTTTTACTGTATAGACTTCGTGTTGCTCAAATATTTTCTGTAACCACTGTGTGTATTGCTTTTTTGATAGGAAGAAATGTCAAGAAAACAATACAAAAATGGAATCTGTGCTCTGTACCGGAGCCTCATGATCTCCGGTGAAATAGCAGAACCACATTTGTTCTGGACATTTAATAAATTCTGGCCTGTGGCACGCCATTCTTCCTTATATGGGAGGCTCTGCCTCTCAGAGCGTTGAGAAAAGGGTCTGAAGTGTTTAATGAGAAGCCCATTTACAAGCCACCGATGCAGTTAGTGGCCTTAGAAAACCTATCTGAGAAAACAGTTTCATAATAGGGGTGGAAGGAAAGAGGGAGGGAATTAACAAGGTAGTTAGCACCTGCCAGGTGCTAGCTGGAGAACCTAGAGTGTGTTACCATAGCTAGTCCTCCAGGATTGTATGAGCAATGTTTACTTTCCTTGATCAATGAGATGGGAACTCATGGCTTAGGGAAGATAAGTACTCACCTCCAATAACACAGCTAGCAAGGGGGCAGGGGCAGGATTTGAACCCAGGACTGAGGGCAAAGCCTCTGCCTTTATCTTTTGCACTGTACTAGGATTCCTTTCCATTATGAACATGACTTTATTACCCTCCAGCTTCCAAAGTGTTTTGGTACGCATCATCTTATTTGACCCTTAAAACAGCCCTGTGGGGGTGGCGGAACCAGCAGCCATAACCTGGCAGGAGAGGGAGAACACTTTGCACAGGTGGTTTCACTGAAGAGTGTTTAATGAAAGAATCATTGAGGTGCCGGGGTGTGGGAAAGGTTAAGGGAACCAACAAGGGACAGTGAGGTGCCAGGGACTAGCAATGACGAACCTGAAAAGGATGGCAAAACTCTTTCTTTGATGAGACTTGAGCTCAACTCCTCAGAGCCCTCTTCTCTTCTAGGCCAGGACCCCTCTTGTCTCTGGCCTGCCCAGCCCAGTCTCAGCAAGAGTCCCACCATCCTCAGCTTAGTGAGAATCCCTTCAACTCTATTTTTTTCCCCCTTCCATCTCTTGATAGATGACCATCCTTGATTTCTGATTAAGTTCCTCATCTCCCACCTCTGGTGTCTCAATCCTGGCCTGCCTTCTGCAAGAATCCTGCTAAGTCCTGCTAGCAAGAATCTCCCACCCTTGATGTCTCCTCTTTTTATTTATTTTTTTTAAAGATTTTTATTTATTTATTTGACAGACAGATCACAAATAGAGAGGCAGGCAGAGAGAGACACAGAGAGAGAGAGGAGGAAGCAGGCTCCCTGCTGAGCAGAGAGCCCAATACGGGGCTCGATCCCAGGACCTTGAGATCATGACCTGGGCCGAAGGCAGAGGCCTTAACACACTGAGCCACCCAGGCGCCTCTTGATGTCTCCTTTTAATGATTTTCTTTCCCCTGTCCCCATCACCCTGCTCCTTGGCCATAAATCTCCACTGGTCCTTGTTGTGTTCCAAGCTGAGCTGGGTTTTTCTTCACTGTTGCAATACCCCCAGAGTAACAGTCTTGAACAAAGTCTTCCTTACCATTTTAGCAAGTGTCAGAATAATGTTTTCCTTAACAAGGGGCAAGGAGAGAAAGCAGTGTCCCAAAAGTTGTCAAGAGCTTTCCTGGAGGGGCGCCTGGGTGGCTCAGTGGGTTAAGCCGCTGCCTTCGGCTCAGGTCATGATCTCAGGGTCCTGGGATCGAGCCCCGCATCAGGCTCTCTGCCCAGTGGGGAGCCTGCTTCCTCCTCTCTCTCTCTGCCTACTTGTGATCTCTGTCAAATAAATAAATAAATTCTTTAAAAAAAATTTAAAAAAAAAAGAGCTTTCCTGGAGTCACCATTGGAACTTAACCATAAAGGGAAGCAGCCACTGTCAAGGCTATGGCCCTGACAAGGGGTCAGGTGGTACCATAAATACCCCCACCTCCCTTCTCCTGCCCACTGATCTCCTGGCTATGTCTTTCATTGGTTGAACACAACCCAATGTCAGAGACAAGGCAGACAGATGAGAGAGAGGAACTATCCAAACACTTTACCTGTCAGACGAAGAAGGGAGAAAATGGGTTTGGGAGGGAGGATGCAAAAGGAGAATAACCCCAGTTGGAAATATTACACCCATTGAACAGATGAAGACACTGAGATGTGATGAGGCTATAGCTCAAAATCCCACATTTGGGAGGTTGCCTTGCTGGTACCAGAACTCTGGTCTTCTGGTCCCCAGCCCTGAATTGTTTCCATCCCCCACGCATCACCCCCAACTTTAGTGATGGAAAACCACAGCAAGTATTTATTATCATTTCACAGCTATGGGGGTTGACTGCCCTCAGCCAGATAGTGCTTATTCAAAGTGTCTCCCAGGGGGAGTTCAGGGGCTCAGTTGGTAAAGCAGCAAGCAGCAAGCAACCTGGCTCAGGTTTAGATCTCAGGGTCATGGGATTGAGCCCCAGTAGGGCTGCGTGCTCAGCGGGAAGTCTTCTTAGGACTCTCTCTCGCTCTCCCTCTGCACCTTCCTTCATCCCCTCTCAAATAAATCAATAAATCTTGAAAAAATTTAAGTCTCTCCCAAGGATACAGTCAGACTGTGGCTAGGACCAGAGTTACCTTGAGATGTGCTTGGTCACATGTCTGGGGCTGGAGCAGCTGGGGCTCCTCAGGTATCTCCTGCTGTGTCTGTGTGCTTTCTCCACCTGGTCTCAGTGACAGGCAGCTTCCTAGAGGCTCATGATCTCAAAGGTGTGCATCCCAAGATCGAGTAGGAAACTTGTGTTGTGATTGATGTTGTGATTGATGACCCAGCCCTGGAAATCCCCCAGGACTGCTTCTCTTGCTTTGTATTGCCTACATTGCCAATCTGTCTATCATTGTCACTAACTCAGAAAAGGAACTGGTGAGC
Organism: Enhydra lutris kenyoni; assembly: GCF_002288905.1. Classification (NCBI taxonomy): domain Eukaryota; kingdom Metazoa; phylum Chordata; class Mammalia; order Carnivora; family Mustelidae; genus Enhydra; species Enhydra lutris. The sequence goes on from NW_019154085.1 coordinate 103,792,460, forward strand.
CCTGGCAGGCTCCACTGCCAACTGGTTGGGTCGGGGGGTGGGGGGAGCGGACGCGGTTGGGGGAGATCACAAGATGGGCGGACAAATTGATTGAAAGGAGAGAGCTCCTGGCTGGGTTTGCCCACACTGCTTCTCAACCAACTCAAGATAAACTTGTGTGCAAGAGGAGCCAATAACTCCAGAGATGAGGGTTTGGAAAAGAGAAAGGGAGACATTTATTTTGAGTGCCTGCAGCACAGGGAGGTGGCAGCTCAATTCTTAACAACGGATCTTCCCAGCCCACAAAATGTGATGGGATTTGATGTTTGAGTACGGGAGCAAACTGTCAAGAAAGAATCCTTAAGATGTTTTCAGTGCAAAAAAGTGGTTTTATTAAAGCACAGCGACAGAACCCGTGATCAGAAAGAGCTGCTCTGGGATTTTAAGAAGCAACTGATTATAGGCTTTTAAGCTGGGAGACAAAGGAAGTTTCCAAAAGGACTTTCATATGTGAAAGAAGACTTTACAGGATCCTGGAGGCCTGGCTATTTTCAAGCTAAGGTTGTTTTCCTGTAGCAAGGTATTAACATTAAGACAGTTGGGAGTTTCTGGAGGAAGGTCCTACTATGCCTATCTCAAGTATTTGTCCATGGGCTGCGGGTTATAAGGAAATTTAATTTTATCTACTATTCTTTTGCCTTTGTTCTCCACATCAAGATGGACATCTAGAGTCTTACAGAGAGAGCTTGTGGGGGGGGGCGGGGTGGTGGCATGCAACAGAGCTGGCAGAGAGCGGTGGTCATAGTGAGGGTTGATATGTGTTCAACCCACTATCATGGTGGGGAAGGGGTAGTGTGGGATGTGGTCTTCTAGGTATTCCATTGCTATGAGGGCTTTTTTGCTCTGGCAGCTGAAATATTCCAGTTATTGCAAAATGTCTTGTCAATGCCTCAAGAAAGTGCGATAAGAAAAAAGCACAGTGGTTTTAAGTTAGAGCTGAGTTAAGGGGTCTTGACTATTTCTGGTTATAACTGTTGGGGTCTATAGTTGAGCAAGAGGGTTCACTGACATCCAGACAAAAGCCTGCCCAGATCAAGGTAAGGCAGCATAGACTCAACCTCCTGATGAGAGAATGAGAAGATTCTGGAAGAGCGTGTGAAACCATAAATACCATTTTGATCATTGGGGGGAAATACCAAAGTATACACTCTCTAAACTTCATTATAACCCCCATGAGTGATGGAGAGGGGCCATCTCTCTGTCTCTCTCTTTTTTTTAAAGATTTATTTACCAATTAGAGAGAGAGTGGGGGTGGGGGACAGAGGGAACAAGAGAATCTCAAGCAGACTCCCTGTGATTGTGGAGCCCAACCCAGGGCTCGATTCCAGGATCTTGAGATAATGACCTGAGCTGAAATCAAGAGTCAAACACTTAACCGACTGAACCACTCGAGTGCCCCATCTCTTTGATTTTGATGACTTTCTATCTACGTCTTGATTCTAATCCTCTTCTCCTATTACCCCTGCATGTAGAGTGGGACATACAAACCTAAGTTATGAACATCCCAAATGCAAGTTCACCTTTTCATGACAATAGTTTAGAAATTACCCTGAGGATGGAAGATCCTCTATTTGGTTCCAGGGTAACTTGTTCTCCATTGGTTTCATATAGATATTCTTATCACCCCAGTGAGGCAGAACTCTGATGGGTACCAGAATGTGTGACCTCAAATATGCCATTTTGGTGTAAGGATTATTTTGAGTCGAAAAAGCTGTTAAGAACTACCAGCCACGGGAAAAGCTCTTTTCCCAACCCCTTTCCGATTGCCTAAGGATAAAGTATAAATATGCCTTTTTGTAAAGAAAATTTACATTTATAAAGGAAATTTTCACTTGCTAAAAAAAAGTCTGTACCTGGAGGAGAGTTATGCCCCAAGACAACTCCTATCACCTGAGAGACACCCGCATAACAAAACAAACCTTATTCGTCATACATTTTCCCCCTCCCCTTCCCATAACTTGCTTCCCCAGCCCATAAGCCCCCAAACCTCTAGTTCCTTTGTTTAACCTAAAATAGTATCTATACTTCAATCATCTGACCACCTCCCCAAATTTCATTTCCTTGTGAAATTCCAGTGGATTAGCAGGTCATTACAACTGCTTTCGCTTTTCTTAACCTGTCTTCTATCAGATTGATTTGCAAGCTTCAGCCATTGAACTCTGAAGGGTAGGGGTAAAAAGTTTTTCCTCCCCTGCAATACAATCCCGCAAAAGCTAAACTTGAAAAATCTCTGGTGCCTGAAGGGAAAGAGATCTTTTCTCTTCTTCCTTCTTTTTTAGCACTTCCTTTAGAAAACTGGTAATTAGAAATCACCTCTGTCTCTTTGAGGTGTATGTAAATGTTTTTAAAAGCAAAATGAACCTATTACCAGTTTTGAATCTGGGAATGGTTTTTCTTGAAGGCAGTGGATCTATGTCTGTGAAAACGGATACCAAGGCTGGGGGATGCCCCAGCTCTCTGTCACTGTGGGAGGTTAGCACAGACACTTGGCTCCAAGTTGTAATTTCCTGCTTGTCAAAAAAATAGGAGAAGTCTTATTTTCCCTTTGGGTAAAGACAATTAACTTGTGTGTGTAAGGGATTGCATGTGCCTGGCTCTATAAAAGGGTGAGATTTCTATTTGTCTTTGCCATCTCTTTTGTGGTTTGTCAATGATGTACATCTCAGGCTGGTTTAACGTTTAATAATAAAACCGAGTCATTCTTTTCTTCCTTTGGTGGTGAAGATTCACCTGCTTGACTAGAGATTTCATTTTCAATTACTTCTCCAACATGAAATCAGTTTTTTGCATTTTTCCAGGAGCAATAAACACTTGTTAGAGAACTAATTAAGCACAGTCATTCAATGAATATTCATTGAGTACCTATTCTGTTTCTGGTGGCCCTGCCAGAATGATGGAAGCCTAGGGCAATTGTCTGTGGCGATCTCAGCCCCTTACACAAAGCCTGGGGTACTTTAATTGCAACCTCTTTCAGGAGGCCCAGTAAGATGATGGAGGCTGGTGGTCAAGGCTTCTGAAGTTTATATAACCCCACAGTTAACAGACCAATTGGTGGGCTGAAGTGAGCAACTACAGAATGTATGGTGGACGAGATTGTAAACTATGATACATTCTATGGGAGCCTGTACTGAGGGACCAGACCCAACCTTGAGGGTTAATGTATGAGGTCACCATTCTCATAGGTAAAATATATTTCAATATTGATAATTTTATAAGGTTCGATCTAATAGACATCTGTTGGTGTGTCTGGCCAGCCTCCATTCCCCCTTCTTCTGGTACAAGGATCTTCCCTTACCCTCCCCTACTCTCAGAACTTGTGGCTTGGGTGAGGCTTTTACCAACAGCAACCCCAGGGTGAGCACATGACCCAGACCTAGGAGAGGAGAGGCCTCACCACCAGCTAGTATAGTAATTGGTTCAGGGATGGGCACATTACTGATGCTACGCCAATAAGAGTGGCACCACTAAAACCTATGCATGAGCATTATACTAAGCTAGCAGCAAGATGGCAGCCCTCCCACATAATGAAGAGTCCTGGTTGAGAATGAAACCAACATGGAGTGGAGAACAAGAGACTAAGAAAGACAAGATCCTAACACCATCTCTGGCACCTAGATGCAGCTGTGACTGAAGCCTCCCTTGATAGAAAATAGGTAGGTAGAGAGTCACAATTTTAACTTTTTTACTTTTGAATTCATTCTGTCACTTGTAATCTATTTCTGTCACTTAAATCTATTTCTGTCACCTGTCACAATGTCCCCTGGCATACACATAAGGAAGGCTTCTCCAGGGAAAGTGACTTTTGAGCAGAAAGACTGATTTGGGGATAGGGGTGGAGGACAGCATTGGGAGTGAGGAATTGGCTGTCCCTGGGTCTCCGGGTTTAAGGCCTTCACCAAATGACCACACCAATGAAATGAACTTGCTCTGCCCCTTCAGCTACTCAATAAACCAAACAAAGAGGTCTGTCCTCTCTTGAATGTGAGCTTTTCTGGAACCCAGCTAATGTATTATTGATAAGCCATAAATAATGGGGCAAGCATGATTTCCTATTCAGTGCTGAAGTACAAAGGTATAACACTGACATTTTAATGAGGTTTTTATGGTCCAGCTCACTGTTTACACTCTGGAAATGTAGGCTGGCTCTCTCAGGAAAGCAATTTTTCCTTTACTTTTCTTATTTTCCTCCTCCATTTGTCAGCATCCTTTTAAATATTTATATGAAATATTATCATTAAGACAGATCAAATAAAGGAGAGCAAATAAAACTATCTGAAAGACAATGTTGCCAGTGTTCCCAAGGCCTTATCTTTACTGGAGGGAACAAAGAAAGATCAGGTGTACCCCGATCTCCCAGAGGCCCCACATTTCTGCCTGATTAGGCAGTTTGGCTTGGCATACAGAAAAGAATGCTGGCAGCAAACAAACCTGGATTCAAATCCTGACTTAGGCATCAATTTGCCATGCGACCTTGGGCAGTTACCTAAGCCCTCCAGGGCTAATACCCTCTTCTGTGTAATGGGGCAAATAATATCCATCTTTCAGCATTATCACAAGGTTGAAAAAAAAAATCAGTGCAATTAAATGGCCTACATATACAACTTCAGATGCATTTGGCTCCAGGTAACGGACAAACCAGCTCAAATTGGCTGAAGTAGTGATAGGGATGAAGAGTGGCTCACGTGACTGAGAGTCCAGAGACAGCATAGTTCAAGGTGGACTCATGCATGGTTCAGGTTCTGTTTGCGCATAGGTCTCTTGGCGCAGTCTTCCCTTGAGTTGAATAAGCTCAGGCTGATAGCAAGGTGGCTACAGCAGTTCTATACCCTCCCATGCATAGTCAGTGCCAGAGAACAGAGAATGTGGTACTCCCTTAAGATACTGACACTTCTCCATTGAGAGGTGGAGTCTGCTGGGGAGGAAGAATTTACTCTGCCTGTCGAGGTTCTTCTAGCTGGACTAAGAATCTAGCAGACACGAGACAGATGAACGGGAAAGAGTCCAATTTAATATCATGTATTTGGGGAATCCACACAGACAAGAAATTCCTAAGACAGGTGAAATAAGTTATATATGTCATTCTGAACTAAGAAAGGGGGGTAGGGGTCAGGGACTTCAAAGGGGAGAAAAGCAATTCACAGGAAGATGAAAAAGAGTAAATGCTTGGTAAACAAATGTTTGCTGGGCCCCTCAAAAACAAGGAGACCTAGAGGACTTTGATCAAACAGGCCTTGCTGGGTCCCTCCCTGCGTGCCATACCTAGTTCATAGTATAATGTAGTTCTCTATGGTGATAAGCTCCCTTCCTGGACCAGTTCCTCTATCTACATTCTTTTCAGGGAGTAGGAGGGGAAGATAAAGAGCTTTTCCTAGATCTGCTGGGTATTGATCGTTTGCTTTTTAAATCAAAATAATCTTCATGCCAGAGTGGCCCATCTTGGAGTGGCCTGCCCCTACAAGTCTATGCAGGGGCCAAGGGCAGGCCAGTCCAACCCTGAGATTAAGACCTGAGCTGAGATCAAGAGTTGGGTGCTTAACCAATTGAGCCACCCAGATGTCCATACCTGAGTGGATCTGTGAATGGCCTCAACCAATAGAATGAGGTTGGAAGTGGTCCTGCACAACTTTCAAGGCTAGGTCATAAAGCTAGCTTATGCCTGACTCTCTCCTGGAACACTTGTCTTTGGATCTAGTGAACATTTTGGGAGAAAGTCCAGGCGACCTGTGGGTATTTTGGCCCAGAGACTCATCTAGGTCCCCAGCGGACAGCTTTAGCATCAACCACCAAATGATGCCTTCAGACAAGTCCACCTCCCAGCTTTTGGGTCTACAAGCCATCTCTGCTGTGCCCTGTCTGAATTCCCTTCCCACAAAAACCATGAAAGAGTAAAGGATTATAGTTCTAAGTTACTAAGTTTTAGGTACTTTTTTATGGAGCAATACACAATGAATACAACATAAAATTTCTTTAAAATCCTAAAAGACAAAAACCATTAAGAGCAAAGTCAAATGATAAGCTAAGAAAACTTTTTGCAACAAAGACTGTAATATAGAAAGTGCTCCAGTGATGCAATAAGAAAAAAATCAAGAACCGTATGGGAAATGAGTAAAGGACATGAACTTGCAGAATAGGCAACATAAATGTCTTGTAAATATATGAAAGCATACTCAGTTTTACTTATCATTAGAGAGCTACAAAACAAAACCATACTGAAAAACTACTCTTCACCCACTGGACTGACAAAAACATAAAGGTTTTATAATATATTCTGGTAGTGAGGTCATAAGGAAACCAGTCCTTTGATACATTATAAGTAGGAGTAAAATTAAGACAAAGGCCATTGAGGGCAACCTCAATAGTTAATCAATATTACAAACGCACAGACCCTCTGACCTAACACTTCTACTCTGGGGACTTTTCCTATAGATATATTCACATGCCTATGAATGAAGGTATGTACAAGTTTATAGAAATGGCACGTGCACTTATATAAATCATTACAACATTGTTTATATAGCAGAAGATCAGGAACAACCTCAATATTCAATAATAGCAAACTGATTACAGAGTTATAGAATTTCTGCAGCTAGAAAAGAACAACGAGGAAAGGGGTGCCTGGCTGGCTCAATCAGTAGAGCACGTGACTCTTGATCTCAAGATTGTTAAGTTCAAGCCCCATGTTGGATGTAGAGATTACTTTAAAAAAATAAAATAAAATCTTAAAAAAAAAAAGAATGAGGAGAATACTTCATGCACAAATATGGAATGATTATGCAGATGTATTTTTAAGTGGAAGAAAAGAGGAAATAGAAGGGTGAGCTATTGGGGCTTTTATTTTTAATTTACTTATTTTTTAAGAATTATTTACTTATTTTAGAGGTGGAAGAGCAGCAGGGGGAGAGAGAGAGAATCTCAGGCAGACTTCCTGCTGAGCATGGGGCCCAACATGGGGCTCAATCTTATGACCCTGCGATCATGACCTAAACCAAAATCAAGAGTTAGACACTTAACTGACTGAACCACCCAGGCATCCCTATTTGGGCTTTTAAACAGGGGGTGAACTTCTTATAAATGCAAGCATACGTATAATGGCTTGTGTATGTGTAATGTATTACTAAAAGACAAGTAAGAATCTGGTGGGTGCCCAAGGAGCTCTTCGTTAAGAGTCCAACTTTTGGCTTTGGCTCAGGTCATGATCTCAGGGTCATGAGATCAAGATTCTCTCTCTCCTTCCACTCCTCAGCCTTGCTGCCATGTGTGCACACACACTCTCTCTCAAAATAAATAAATAAATCTTAAAAAAAAAAAGAATTTAGCAACATAGGTTGCCTCTGGGAAAGGAAACCTGGTGATTAAGGACAGGGGTAGGAGGGAGTTTTTTTACTTTTCAGATTTTGAACCATATGAATATATTGTCCGTATTCCAATTCTATACATACACACACACATACATGTATACTTATATATAAATTTAGATCTCACTTGGCATAACTCATTAACGACTTTATCCTACAACTGTCTTGGAAGTTCTACCATGTGTCAGGCAGTATACAAGGTGATGAGCATACAGTGATGAACAAGTCATCCTCTACTAAACGGATAGTTCAGTAAAGAACTGATAGTTCAGTAAAGGTCAGCCCCATTGGTCTAGAACCATGTTCTGCGGAAGCGCATTGAAGGGAGAGCACCCAGTGCAGGGAGAGAAGATGGTGGGGTAGGGCCTGATTTAGAAAGGGGATCCAGGGAAAGCCCCAAAGAAGATCTCTTCCAAAGAAGAGATCCTTAGGAGGAGTAGGAATTAGCCAAGTTTCTCGTTATTTATCACTGTAGCTATATCTATCCCAAAGCTTGTAGGCTTGAAATCACAACCATTTTATTATTTCTCATGAACGTTGGAATCAGAGATTCAGGCAGGACTGGATTGGGCAGATAAAGCAGCCCCAGACCCACCCACATTCAAGGGGAGGGCATAGGGACCCCATGAGAGGAGTGTCAGAATTTTCAGCCTGCTTTAACCCACCACGCCAGGCAAAGGGGATGTGGTGGGGTGGAGGGGTGGAGCACACAGGGGGGGGGGGGGTTGGGGAGAGGGTAGTGTGCAGCAAAGAAGCAAGGAGAAGGTGGAGAGAGAAGAAGGTCATAAGTAACATCTTAGAGAGCCTTGCAAACATTTTTCTTTTCTGTGTTAAGGATTTTACATTTTCTTTTCCATACAGTGTGAAGACATCGAGGAGTTTTAAGCAAGGAAATTATCTGTTCCCCAGTGCTTCTGAAGCTGATGCTTATAGTTTAGAGTTTCTGTGCCTGTTTTCACACCCATTTCATGGATTTAGTTTGGCAGAGGCTGCGATAACTTTGTATTCTGCTCGCCAAAAACTCTCAGTAAAATAAATGAGAAATACATAAACGAATTGGTTAAATAATTGATCATTGAAAACAACTGTAATTGTAGGGCATTGGTACAGTGATTCTCAAACTTTAATGTGTCTGTGAATCTCCGGGGTATCTTATCAATATGCAGGTTCTGATTCAGTAGGTCTGGGATGAACTGAAATTCTGCATTTCTAACAAGCTCCTGTGCAACATTTCACACTTGGAGGACTGTTTAGAAATCATTGTATGTTGGGGCACCTGGGTGGCTCAGTTGGTTGAGCATCTGCCTTCAGCTCAGGTCATGATCACAGGGATTGAGCCCTGCGTTGGGCTCCCTGCTCAGCTGGGAGCCTGCTTCTCCCCCTGCTCTCCCCCTCCTGCCTCCTTCCTCCCTGTCCTTCTGCCCCTCTCCTCCCCTCCCCTGCTTGCTCTCTCACCCTTCTCTCAAATAAATAAATAAAATCTTAAAAAAGAGAGGGAGAGAGATATATCATTATATGTCATAATGTTTTCAGTTGAAAAAAAGAGAAAATGGGATGTGGGCACCAGGCAAGCAGAGGTGAGATGATGTCATCCATGTCCAGAATCTTCCTGCCTCCTGCTCACCAGCTTCACCTTCATGCTCAGGCCCCTCCTGGCCTCTGATGGCTGCTGAGTTTCCAAGGAATCACTTTAGGAGACTACAATGTCCAGAAAGAGAAAGATACTGTATTTATGTGTGTTTCTTTCTTAGGAGGAAGCCTTTTCCAGATGTCTCCCAGAAGTCTTTCCCTAATATCTCTGTGGCCAGAATTGGTTACATACTGAATGGTAAATCAGTTGTTGGCAAGTGGATGGGGAGTTCCATGACTGGTGTGGACTAATCAGCAGCTACTGCTGGGAGTGGGGATCTGGGGAACTGGGACTGGGAGAAGACTGAGCAAAGCTGGAAGGTGGGAGTAGACAACCAGCAGTGTCCACTACGCTATAATATGCAATTTGGTGAATTATACAGAGACCTACATATTATATCTATATCCATATCTCCATATCTATTTTTATGTCTATCTTTACCTATAAAATAGGGAATTCAGCACTTTTTATAAAAAAAAATTTTAGGACAAATTAAAATGTATTACCCAATACCCATTAACTAGTGTACAGAAACAAGCATTTGATGATTTAAGCTGGAGTGGAAAGGTCCGGGACTGTGGGAAAGTATTTATTCTGAAATCTACAACCTTGTTGGGGCAACAAAAGGGAAAGAACTAAAACAACACCCTGTATAAACAAATGGATTTTTTTTCACCCACTTGGCCAACAATTACTGGATAATCACTATAAACAAAGATCTGCGGGAGATCCAAAGATAAGGCACAGTGCCCTCCTGATAAGAATTTTGCAGTTTAGGGGCACCTGGGTGGCTCAGTCATTGGATGTCTGCCTTCTGCTCAGGTCATGATTCCAAGGTCCTGGGTTCCAGCCCCGCCTTGGGCTCTCTGCATGGTGGGAGGCCTGCTTCTCCCTCTCCCACTCCCCCTACTTGTGTTCCCTCTCTCACTGTGTCTCTCTCTGTCATATAAATAAATAGATAAATAATCTTAAAAAAAAAAAAAGAATTTCACAGTTTAAGACACACAAGCAGTAATGGGTGCAACATATAAAAAGATAAGTGCCGAAAAAGATGCTAGAACAAAGCGTATGGAACCCAGATTAAGGAAACAGTCCTTCTGACTGGGAGGGCTACGGGGAGGGTAGAAGATATCTCCAGACTAGCCTTGAAAGATGGGGAGACTTTTAATCAGTGACACTGGCGGCAGGGACGGATTGGAGAATAGGAAGATGGGAAAAATGAATATTCCCAATGTGTGGGGGGGGGGGGGGGGAGGGAACCACATACGGCACAAGTGATGTGGGTGTGGGGAAGGCAGATACTCTTATTGGATTCCTACTATAATTTCTTATCAACACGAAGCCATAAATAATATCAAGCAAGTGTCAAGGCATACAATGAAAAAAAATGAGACAGGGACAACTCCTGGGAAGAGAGAAGCTTGAAACACACTCATGTAGTGTTTAGTGTCCGTGGGTGAGCAGGACGGAGCAGACACGGCAGGAAGTCTAGGGAGCAAGTCCGGGTTTGTGGTTTACAACTCCTAAATATCAGTATCAGAACAGAAACAGTTCCTTCAGTGAATAACTTGCAACAACAGAAAGATACGGAGGGAGCATCTGTCAACTAAAAGACACCTAAAGGACCTATCAGTCTATTGTAATGTGTGGGTTTTATTTGAATTCTGATTCATGGTGGCAACTCTAAACGTGACATTTATGACACTCGTGGGGCAATTAAATTAATTTTTTAAGGCACTGGCATTGTGGTTACGTTTTTAAAGAGTTCTTATCTTTTGGAGGTATTTCTGAAATATTTATGGATGAAATGATGCCTGGGATTTTCTTCAAAATGATACAGGTAGTAAGGGAAAGGTGCAGACGAAACAAGATTGACCGTGATTCGACCATCGTTACAGATAGGTGTTGAAGGTTCATCGTACTAATCTGCCTACTTTCTTACGTGTTGGAAATTTACCATAACAGAAAATGTAGAACAAACTATACTTAAGTATTAAGCGATTCCGTGAATGAAGGTGTGCCGGGAAGCCCCGCCCACTGAGCTGGGGAGGCCCCGGCCCTTTGGGCCCACCGCCCTTCCGCGGTCGGCTCTCTCAGGGTTCCAGTTTACGGTGTCTCCCGACTTTCTCACTTCCCCTCGGGAATCCATTGCCTTCGCATCTCATAAATCGCTCTCTCTGTTCTCCAGCCCCCACAGACTGCTCCGAGTTCCCAGAAGTCACCTGCGGCCTCCGGACCTGGAGCCGCCGCCGCAGGGCCTTCCCCACCACCCCAACCCCCGCAACCTCCGCCCCACATCCCTGGAGAGTTTGGTCGAGTCCGGCCGCAGACACCGCCCCTGGAGCCTGTCCGCGTCGTCATGGCGACGCTCGGAGCAGAGGCCGACGCCTAGGCCGACGCCGACATGGGCGCCCGCCGAATTCCGCCCCGGAACCATTTCCTGTGTGAGCGGCTTGGGACCTGGGGCGCGGACTTGGCCCCCTGGGCCGCAGCTGAGCTGCTCGGGCAGCCTGAACCGGGCGCGGGGGAGGGGGGGCGGGTGTCCCGCTGCGAGTCAGCCTGGGCTGGGGTCAGAGGAGAGAGAGGTCGGGCCTAAAGAGTTGTGTGAGGATGGGGGTGCTGCGTGGGTTTGGGGTCGACCCCGACCCCTAGCAGGAGACGGAGTAAAGGGACTCTGAGGGGAGCAGGCGTTTGGCTAGGGTGAGAGGGCCTGCCGGGTAGAGAGGATGGGGCAAGGGGACCAAGGACTGGGGTGTGCGAAAAGAGACGGGGTTCACCCTGGAGTGAGTGAACTGGAATAGGAGCTCTCCTGAAAATGGTTTAGCCCTTGTTCCTGCGAAGTACAGGCAGGGAACTTGAGGCAGCCACGAAGAGGGAGCCTGAAAGTGAACTAGAGGCAGGTTTTGTTGAAGGGATGGAGGGGAAGGACACTGTTGTGGGGGAGGCTGTGCTGAGGGGGAAATCTTCAGAGATGCTAGTGAGAGGAGGTGGGAGGAGGGAAGGGGAAAAAGAAACTTCCAGAAAATGATTATTAAACATTGTCTTCATTGTGGTTACTGTATTTTGCTTGGTGCTGTGGACTGCAGGGAATCTAAAGTTATGAGCCTTCTCCAGGAAAAAAAAAAAGAGAGAGAGAGAGAGAGAGAGAGAAAGAAGCACATAAAGATCCACATATGATTTTACATTCACTCTCAGAGACATCGCAGAGCAGGCCCCCAAGCATGTACAAGGACCCCAAATTTAGAGACTTAGCTGTAGAAGATGGCAAGATATATAGGCTTTATAAAGAGTGTATAAGGCAATAAATCATTAAGACCCAATGAGTAGTAGAGGCGTTAATTGCTGAAGAATGTGGAAGGGTGTTGGGGTCAGCATAGACTTTATGAAGAGAGTGGAACTTAACATGATAAGGAAAAGCAAGTCTGACAAAGGGTGCCCGTGAACCAGGACCCTAGATCCTAGGGCAGAGCTCCTAGGAATGCCTTCTGTGGTGCTGGAGGAGGTCCACTGGCCACTCCAACTTCTCATCACTCCAGAGACGGACCCTGGAAGTTGGCCCCAGGATGCCAAATGGTAAAGGGTTTCATGGTCACATGCAACTAAGAGACCGATTTGGAGAAATCTCAGAAGAAGCTTTTCCAATTTGATTTATTTTTCCATTCACATACCCCTCCTAATAGCTCAAAAGCATCTCAGGACTACATTTTGGGAAAAGCTTTTGAGGAGAGAGAATGAAGGACAACAGAAGGGTTTTGAGCAAAGGCATGATATTGGGTTGTGATGTGCGACACAAGATTAATGGGACATCTCTGTGTGGGAATGGAGTGGCCAGGAGAGGCAGGGAGGCAGGGAGGGCCTGGTATACACAGTCACAGAGGTACATTTGTCAAAGACTGAGAAAAAAAAAATATGTGTGTGGTTTCTCATACTGCTACTGTTTGGTCCCCGCACCCCCACCCCCAGGAAATGACCTTTGGCTCTAAAGAGAAGACTCGATTTTTCATGATAAAATGGCAGTGGTGAAAACCCCCAGCAGAGAACTGGGCAATGCCGAAGAACCATTTACTAATGTATCCCCCCTCCTTTTGAAGAGGCTAGTGGAGGAGCCCAAGAAAAGAAGAGAAGTACCTAATCACCTTTTAGAATCAAGTAAGTAAGTAGAAAAGAGATTTGCTTTACAATTTACATCTTACCGGAGGATCCAAAGTCCAGAAAGCACAATGGGATTTTTGGTGCTGATTTCTCTATATTGTTTAATGGGCTATATTGTTTTATGGGCTCACAATAGCTTTTATTATTCTATTCTATGCTAAGTTATATTGCTTCCTCTAACAGCTTACCTATCTGTCCCCACTGCCTTGTTCCTCATCCTCAGCAGGGTCACTGGGTTATCCTAGTGCTCTCCTCTGTGCTCTGTGCTCACCTTCACACCCCGTCAGTCAGTTTCCTTTGTGCAGTCATCGCTGGCCCTGCCCCTATCTTGCTCAGATACATTCAGTGGTTCCATTGCATTGGGAAGAGAGTTGCAATTTCCTTCACTTGGCATTTGGCCCCCCTGCTGTGGATGCAAGCCCGCCCACCGAGCACCATCCCCACGCTGTGCACTGCTCTTTTCCAGCTCCAACCACACAGTTACTCCTGCTTCTTCAAGACCACATGCACTTTATACCTGCTTGCCTTTTTCCATGCACATCCTTTCCCTGCCATGCACATGGAAAGCCTAGTAAAATCCTGTAGCTAGTATGTAAGAGGCTAATCATTTTGCCTACATTATTCTCACTTAATCCACACAATGTCAACGTTCAGTTTTTATCTTACTGGTGGGGAAGTTGAGGCTCAGGGAGGTCAAAGGAATTATCCATGGCGGCACAGCTGGGTGGAGAGGTGTTGTTCTGTCACAGTCGCCCAATCTCCAGCTCTCTACCAACATACTAGGCTGCTCCTCACTCATCTTTCAAGGCCCATCACAGATGTTGAAATGTGGTATTTCGGTGTGGCTTTTTCATCACCATAGAACTTACTGAGTGCAAATTAGTAGACTTGACTCTTTCTGGGCATCAACAGAAAAATACCGGTCCTGGGTCTATTTTGCGGCCCTAATAACAAAAGCAAATGTTCAGCATTTAACAAGTTTAGCAAAGAAGGTTCATTTCAATACTTAAAAAATGATCAAATAACCCACAGTGATCACCCATCCCCCAGAAACATCATCCTGACCCCATCCCAGCCCTTTGGTTTGGCCCAAACCTGATGACAGTGTCGGGTCACCTGGTGAGGAGAAGACCACCAATCATTTCATATGCACTCCAGATGTTTATAAGAATCACAGCAGGCTAAGCAATGGGGGAGGGTGTCTCAGGCTCATGTGCGTTTGGCAATAGCCAAAGGTGAAAGGTCATTATGTGTAAGAAACTGAACAGCGCCTTCGTATTGAGGGAGGCAGTTCAGTGTTTGGAATTGGACAGACCTGGGTTTGATTTTTAACTCCTGGCCCTGGGCAAGTTGCTTAATTTTGTTGAATCTCAGCTCCTTCACCGGCACAATGGAAATAGTACCCACTGCATAGGGCTGGAACAAAGATTATGAACAAATGCCTAGTGGGTTGCCATGGGTTCTCTGTGCCTCCTCTACACGTCTCAGCTCCTGCCTCATGAAGAGCTGGGGAAAGTATTATAGATCCGGACACTTTTGTGAGATCGGCTGTTTTAACCTTGTTCTCAGAACTGAAGAAAAAAATAAAAAAGATATTCACATTACACTAATAGCAGTTTGAGACTTTATTGTCCAGAGCAATAATGACTCAGAGCTTTACGATTATTCTATCACATTGTAATTCTATTTGGAGGAAATCCAATGATAACAGGTAAATAATCTAGTGATGAAACTAAACACTTGGAGTCTTTGAACTGTGTATTTGTTACATAATAAGTCACATCAGGGTTACCCAGAGCAGCAAAGTTAGGGTGTGTGCTATTGCAAACTCATGTTTTGTTATGAAGACTTGTACAAAATGGGAAGAGCAGATTATTTTAGTGGGTAATAAACAATACATGTGAATTTGTGTTGTGATGATAATTATCTCCCAAACGATGTGTAAATATAGAAGGAGAAGCAGTACAGTTCATTTGGAATAGATCATTGATCTTGTTGACAGCTGTATCCTCTGTCTGAAACTTTCATATGCTAAAAATACCCTAAATTAAAGAAAGCCCACATTAATAGGATCTTTATTTATCTAATATTTTCTCTTATGTCACATCTCATGGTGTACTTACCTACATTGTTTTTATAGAGGTTTATGCGAAAGTTGTGAATAATAAGGTCATACAGGCAAAACCTGGCATATTGCATTTTGGAGGCTACGAAGTAGAAAAACACCACCAACAGATTCTGGTAGGTATTTTTTAAGTGGGGTAATTAATCATGGTAACAAAATGACATGAATGTTCTCCATTTATATAACTCATTCATTTAAAGAGCAGCATTATCTGCAGAAGCACAGATGTGAGTTGGGCCAGAAAGTTGGGTCTAGGATGAGAAATTTTAAAGCCACACCAGTGTCCTTGGACAAGCTACTTTCCCCCTGCCAAGGGCTCCTCATAGCATTCTTTCCAAAGAGGTGTCATTGTTGACCCACTCTTAGGGGTTAGGAACTGTGTGTGCTGTCTCATGGTGATCGCGTCTCACATGATTGGATTTCATCCTTACCCTAGCTCTGTGGAGGTTGTAATATTATTCTCATTATATGGATGAGGAAACCAGGATTCCAGAAGTTTCAATAGTTGGTTCAAGACCACACAGCTAGTAGAAGTGATAGAGACTGACTTTGACTTTTAAGCTGCCTTCTTCCAAACCAGTGCCTTCCTCCTCCAAGCCTACACAACCAGGGAGAGGGTTATCCCTTTCCTAGGAGGCTTCAGTGAGCTTTCTGTTTCACGCGCTCGGGTCCAGTGCTCATGCCAAAATCAGCCGTTCTGGCCCGAGAGATTCAAGCCAGGTCTGGGTGGCAAGGGTCCGTTCTACTGGACAGTCTCCAGGAGGGGCAGTTGAAAGGATGGACTACAGCCCACCATGGAAGGGTCCCCTTCATTGACCTGCGGGTTCAGACTGGGTGGGCTTGGGGTGGCTATAGCATTCCTAACTCCTATGCTTAGAGGACCTGAAATTTTTTTTTTTTTTTAAGAGGGATGGGGAGGGACAGAGGGAGAGGGAGAGAGAATCTTAAGCAGATTCCACATCCAGCCCATAGCCTGTCAACCCTGAGTTCATTACCTGATATGAAATCAAGAGTCAAACACTGACTGAGTCAGACCGACTGAGCCACCCGGGAGCCCGGGACCTGAACATTTAAGCTCTATAATCTCGCTGACCTCACTTCAGTCCCCTAAAGTCACACTGAGCAGGCGTCTCAGAACTACTCCTGCTGGGCTCCGGGGTCTGAACCAAATGACCTCCGTGCGTGGTTGGAGGGATGCAGAGGCAGCCTACCTCCTCATGAGCCCTCTGAGACTCCAGCTTTGTACACTACGTTCCACCTCTGGCTCTGTCACCAGCCACCACAAAAGTCTCTACTTTTAGAGGCGGGGGGGAAGCTGACAAATGCTAAAGCTGTCGGGAGGTAAAGTTAGGTTTCTATCAAGCAGTCCCCAACAAACAGATGATGCCGTTTCCATGCATCCTAGTGCATCGAGGTGGGTAGAGAGAGAATACACCCAGAGAGAAACCTGTTAGGTGCCAAGCGTTTCCTCTCAGAAAGAGGGTAAGGTTTTAAAACAGTCTATTAGACAATCTGCTGGTCAACCTACAAGCATGCACTTCTTAGAACAGAGCATCAAAGACCAAGGTTAGTAAGTGGTTTCGGAGCCTACTTTTTCTGGTGTTAGGTTTGCTGTCTCCATGGTGATAGGGTAGATCTAAAATAATTATCTTTCATAATTGTTCATTGTTTATAATGAATATAGGAATAAACAATTCACTCCCTACCCTCCAGTACCCTCGCTCCTCTTATTTCCCCACCCAGTCTACTCCTACCCTAGGCAACTGCTCATCCGCTTTCTGTTAGCATAGACTTAACTATTCTGATTGTTCATGTAAATGGAATCATGTAACATGACGTAGCCTTTTGTGACTGGCTTCCTCCATTTAGCGTTGTTTCCCAGGCTCATCCACCTTGTAGCATCTATCGGTACCTCATTCCTTTTTGTGACTGAATACTATTCCATTGTACGTCTCTACCACAATTTGTTTATCCATTCATCAGTTGGTGGACATTTGGATGTCAACTTTGAGGTTATTATGAATAACACTGTTAGGAACATTCCTGTACGTATTTTTATGTGACAGATTTTCATTTCTCTTAGATATATACCAAGGAGTAGAATTGTTGGGTTGTAGGTATGTTAGTTTTTTGGGGCTGCTATAACAAATAACCAAAAATTGAGGGTCTTAAAAAAATAGAAATTTATTCTGGAGGACAAAGTCCAAAATTAAGGTGTATGCAAAGCTCTGCTCCTCCAGAGGTGCTTGGGGAGAATCTGTTTGCCTATGGCAGCTTCTGGCAGGTGTTCCTTGGCTTGTGTGTATGTAACTCCACTCTTTACCTCTACCTTCATATGCCTTCTCTGGCTCTGTGACTTCTCCTCTTTAAAAAAGGATACATCATTGGATTAAGGCCTACCTGGGTAATTCAGGAAGATCTCATCTCAAGGTCCTTAACTTAATAACATCTGCAATGATCATTTTCTCAAATAAGGTCACATCCACAGGGGCTAGGTATTAGGATGTGAACATACCTTCTTGAGGCCACCATTCAACTCACTGTTGTTGTTGTTTTTTTTAAGGTGATAGAAGCTTATTGAATGCACCACAAGGGAGTGGCAGGCAGGACAGCAGAGGAGAAGCCATCTGCTCAATTCACTATTTTATTTGTATTTCTTTATTTGCATGCTTTATTTGCATTTCCCTAATAAGTAACAATACTGGGGGGGAAAAAAAGCTTATGGAAACTTCCAGCTGGCTTAGTCAGTAGAGCATGGTACTCTTGATCTCTGGGTTATAGGTTTGAGCCCCACATTGGGTGTAGAGATTACTTAAAAATATTTTAAAAAACAAAGAAAGGAAAAGCTTGTGGGAGGAGAAACCACTTAAGATAGCCCAAAAGGAAAGAGAAGTGGGAAGAAGGTATTCAGGGCATAAAAGAAGACATTGAGAGAGGTCCAGGGTGCGTCCTCCTTATTTGGACACTAGTGTACAATCTAGTTTACCTGGATTATAGGGTTTGGGGAGGGAGATAAAAGCTGCATTCTGTTGAAGAACAGAGACCATCTCTTTGATACAGCACAATGCTTAACACATAGAAGTTACTCAGTAAACACTTCTGAATGACCCTGAGTTCACTTCACTGGAAGAGAGTGACTTGGTGAAGACTCACACACTCCCAGGTAAATACAGTGTAAAGTCTATATAATCAAACTGCTTCTTTCAGACATGAAAACAAGCAGGCACAGATAAAAGTACAAAATGATTTCATCTTAATAACATTCTGGGAGATCTTGGGAGGGCCGCCTCCTGTTTCCACCAGCAAAGTTAAGCGGAAGCCTAAGGCAATTACCTTGAGATTCTTGCCAAAGAAAGGGGAAAATCCAGCTCTGCTTTTATCTTGGTTTTGCTACAGGAAACTATGCAAATTGCCCAAGAATGGAAAGATAGAATGTGGGTTTAAAAACCACAATAAATTGTTCATTAACATTCGAGATTGATCCAGATCTGGTTAAAGGATTTAAAGCATTTTACTTGGATTCATAGTGAGATCAATGCTTTGACTTACTTTAAAATTTGAAAGAATGGTTCCCAGGTTTCTCAAAACAAAGACCTCTTAAATTCTTTTTCCCTCTGCAGAAAGATTTTGTTTGTCTGGAAAACTATATTTAATAAGTAAATAATTAGTTTTCTCACAAGACAACCAGTGTTGATGTTGCCAGCCCAAAACAAAGTTGTTAGAAATTAACACTTTCTTTAGGCTTTCTGAAATAATGGCATTAGTTTTCAATTCCCTATTGCAACCTTTAACACCACCCCCCAACATATAGCCAAATATTACATCTTTTATTATAATGAATGGGATCTATGTTGTTTGATTCTTTTAAAAAATTTTTTCTAATGATTTATCTATCCATTTTAGAGAGAGAGAGAGAGTCCACGTGCACAAGCCAGTTAGGGGGAGAGGCAGAAGGAGAGGGGAGAGATAGCCCCCAAGCAGACTCCTTGCTGAGTGGGGAGCCAGATCCATTGCTTGATCCCAGGACCCCAAAATCATAACCTGATCCAAAATCAAGAGTCAGAGGCTTAACCAACTGAGCCGCCCAGATGCCCCTTTAATTTATTTTTATTTTTATTTATTTATTCTGAGAGAGAGAGTGGCACAAACGAGGGGTAAGTGGTGGGGAAAAGGCATAGGGAGAGCAAGAATCTCAAGCAGGCTCCATGCCCAGTGTGGAGCCCAACACCGGGCTCTCAATCTCACAACCCTGAGGTCATGACCTAAGCTAAAATCAAGAGTCAGAGGCTTAACCAACTGAGCCACTCAGGCACTCCCCTATGTTGTTTAATTCTTTAAGAAATGAATTCAGGGGCACCTGGATGGCTTAGTGGGTTAAGTGTCTGCCTTTGGCTCAGGTGTTGATCCCAGGGTCCTGGAATCGAACCCTGCATAGGGCTCCCTGCTCTGCTGGGAGCCTGCTACTTCCTCTTCTACTCCTCTTGCTTGTTTTCCCTCTCTCACTGTGTCTCTCTCTGTCAAATTAAAAAAAAAAGAAAGAAAGAAAGAAAATGAATTCAGTATTTTCTAATTGGTAATTTTTTATTCATTTGACAATGTAGATATTACCTACTGAATTCCAGTGCTTATCCTTCACATACAAATGAGTTGTGGGCATATTTGAATTTGCTCTGCCACACTCAGGTTGGAGGAAACGACAGGTTTCTATATTTTTTTAAAATCAGGATGTGGCCCAGCCCTCACCCACAGGTGCTGGCTGTATCTTCAGTCTCAGGAGAGCCAGCTGTCTCCTCCCTTGGGACCACTCAGGGATACTGGAACACCTGAACCCGCTCAGTGGCTTTGCGCACAAGACCTCTGGTCTCCAGCCGTGACGCCGCTTGTTGCAAATTGACCTAAACCCACGAAGTGATTAGATATTAGGTAGATATTGAGAACCTGACCCTGAAGGGAGGTGGGAGTCAAAGGTCCCCTCCCAGCAGCCTTGCTACCAGGTGTATCTGCGGCTATGAAACAGGTCCGAGAAGAAATTCTGCCATGCATACGACACTCACCAGCAAGCAGGCAAAAAAGAATGACCATACCTGACATCTCCAGAAAGGCCCAACCATAGCTCCTTGCAAGGAAGCTTTGCTGGCAGCAGATCTAGTAGGTCCACTGATAGGATTAGCCTACCTTCCAACCAGCTGACAGGATTTTTTTGTGCTGTGCAAAAACACAAGACCCGAGGGAGTCCTGGGTCTTTGAAGGTCATGCTAAAGGATCCTGGGTTCTGGGCTCACTGGATTCTCAGATCCCTTTTGTTTAAGAGCAGGAATGCCTGTATGAAAGTTCTGGTAAATACAACTATCCTGATATTGTAGACCCTCTAGTGCCAGTTCAGGTGAGAAGGATTGAAATGGCCTGAGTCACCACCTCTGGAGTATGGATTCTGGATTAGGCTCCCACAGTGTCTACTAAGCACTCCTGGAGTACAGATTACTGATTTCTTCTAAGGTTTACCACCCTTGGGATGCATATTAAAAGCAGTCCCTACACCCTTGTTTGTTACCCTGTCCTTACTGGATTTAAAAAAAAAAAAAAGGTTTTTTTTTAAAGTGACAGCCAATATAACCACTTCTGTTCCCAGTTCTTCCTGGACTCTCTCACTCAAGGCTTCCAACTCCAGGGTCCCCCTTGATGACAAGCATGGGGACAGAATTCTTTGTCAAGGCTTCCAGGCCCTGGGGCTCTATGGCTACCTACCCATCCCCAGGCAGGTCCCACCACCCCAGGATTCTGGGTGTGATGGGCACAGGCCCCAGGCATCCTGGGTCCCAGCATACCTATCCCTCCTCCCCACATCTTTCTTGGAAGGACCATCTTGTCGGTAGAGCCCCAGGAGCCCACACCTTCACCAAGACTGCCCCTGTGCAGGGCCCTTTGGAGGTCCAGAGCAGCCTGGAGAATTTTTTTTTTTTTAAGGCTTATAGCATATTAAAAAAAAAGAAAAGATATGCCAAAACAGGGCATAAAACAGGGTCACTTTAGGAATGTTCACAGGTGACAAATAAGAGTTTTTAACAAACTCAAACACCACTGTAACCTCATCAGGAAGTAATGTCTGAATTTTAATTTAGGGCTTCAGTGACCATGAGGCCTTGGGCAATGGGCCCCATGACAGGCCCAGCCTCTGGCCTGGACTTTGGAAACAAAGGCCTCTTAACTGTCCCCTGGCCCAGGTGAAGCCCCAGTTCCCAGATCCCGAGGTTCTTGGTCCCATCTCAAGCGGAGGAGGAAAACACTCCTATTTAGAGACCCAGTTATTTTATGAAGCAAGTTGTCCTGCCTCACAGCGGGGGCCTTCTCCGGTCACCATCCACCATCGGAGAACTCCTGACTTTCCTGACTTCCAACTTCTTTTCCATTTGCCCCAGGCATGGATTGGAGGCTGCCCTAGCCACACTCTTTTTCCTCATTTTTTTGACCACCGTAGTGTCGCCGGGCCCCCAGGATCAGTGGCATATAATTTGAAGTAGTTGTGGGAGTTGGTGGGTGGCTGACTTTTTAGCTGGATCACAGGA
The DNA here is from genome assembly GCF_002288905.1 of Enhydra lutris kenyoni. Classification (NCBI taxonomy): domain Eukaryota; kingdom Metazoa; phylum Chordata; class Mammalia; order Carnivora; family Mustelidae; genus Enhydra; species Enhydra lutris. The sequence goes on from NW_019154085.1 coordinate 103,814,324, forward strand.
TGAAATGGAGTTGTGAAAATTCATAAGTGATAGGAAACCTGGTTCATAATGGAGTCGGGAGGCTGTCACACCCCACTACTCCTCTGTGACTGCAGACCCCGTAGGAAGAGATGTACCTTGCAAGTCCATACTTTAGGTACTACTTCACTGACCCCAGCAGGAGGAAGGAAGATTTTCCTTCTCCCCGAGCAACAGCCCAGCCAGTGAGAGACAGTCACAATCAACCAGTGAACAGTCCCTACACTTCAAATTCCCAGTTTACTCCAATGGACTTTTGTTTATAAATAGTCCTCACCCCCTTCCCTCTTGCATCCCCCTTGGTCTGGGACTTGTCTATGGTTTTGCAGCAGCCTTCTTGTCCTAGTTTGCAAATCTGTGTTATTCTGAATAACCCCACTTTTTGCTGGCAGAGTAACTGGTGGCTTTTTTGTTTTGTTTTGTTTTTGAGGTTAACAGCTCAACAAAAAGGCACACGTGGTAACTGGTCAGAATTGGGAATGAGGGCTTTGTAGAGGAGTTTACTGTCTGGGGGCTGCAGGCTCTAGTAAGGTCCCTAATCTGGGCAGAAGGCACTTTGGTATGCTTTATTATCCTTTAATGGGTGTTGTTTTCAGGGTACTTGGCTAGCTCAGTTGGTAGACCATATGACTCTTGATCCCAGGGTTGTGAGTTCAAGCCCCACATTTGGTGTGGAACCTACTTCAAAAAAAAATTGTAAGTGATGCTGTGTTTCTTTTACTATTCTTTAAATGGTGTATGATGCTTTCAAATCTTCTAAAAAGTGAAACAATAAATTTTGTCTCCGCAAATCTCTTTAGGAACAAGATGATGAGATATGCAGCTAGCTAAAACAGTGTTTTCCCTAAGCGCTTCTCTTTCTCTCACAGCTTTTGGTCAATATTTCCAATGAAGACGTACATGTGCATATTTTACCCCCGCAAACCAAATACTTTCAGATCAAGTATGTGAAAACGGTAAGCACGGCCTGTTGCCTGTTCTCCATGGGGCTCTCTTTGGATTGTGACTTTCCGTGTGGTGGGTCTGCTTGGGACGCATGTGTAGTATGCCGCCACCACAGCCCGCTTGTTTTCTAGGAACACCGCCTCGTCCCCGGCTTGTCCCTCACAGTCACCGTTACGTTTTCTCCAGATGAGTGGCGATACTATTATGATTGTATTCGGGTTCACTGTAAGGTAAGTTTTCTTAAGATTGTTTTTTTGGAGGGTAAGGGACAGGACGATGTCAAAACTTATACCCTGAGGGAAGAACAGAGGGAAATGGAGCGATAAGTGTGGTTTCTCACCCAGCCCATGTGTTCCTTGGGCAGCCAGTGTGAGTAGCATGGAGGGTCCTTGTCTGGTGACTTGGGTTCTGGATGCAAGAGCAAGAACCAAGAACCAGGGCAGAGTCATGAGACATCATTTGCTTCAGGTTTCCAGCCTGCCCTGACCTGGAAACTCTATCATGAAGCTGTAGGAGTTGATTAAAAAAAAAAAAAACTTTGTCAAATAGCTTAAACAAACTCCTTGAAGTGCTAGGCTTCCAAATTAGCAGGATCCCCGAATTGTGATTACGAACCCCAGGGACTGGATGGTGTCATGTTGGAATGTCCTCAGAGGCAGCCCCTGGGGCCTGCAGAGAGATAGGAGCCTGGGTGGCCTGACCTCAGATGGCTGGGCTGTGTGGGTCCCTGTGAGCCTTTTCGAGGTCACCAAATTCATCCTGTGGCCTCCAGCCAAGGCCAGCTCCATGTGCTGTCAATCCATCTCTTCTAGCAGCCCCCCATATGTCCCTTTGCTCCCCTAGGCCCAGTTCTTGCAAGTCGAGAAGCCTTAAGGGGAACTAAAAGTATGCCTTAGTAACCCATGAGTTCCAATCTTTAAAAAGAAAATTGAAAAGCTAAACTGAAAACAAAGGTAGGGTATGGCTTTCAGCAGGAGCACCTGCACCAAGAAGATGAGTCTCAAGGACAGGCATGGTACAGAGGGCCAGGGCCCATCTCCTGCTACTCAGGGGTAAGGCTAATATAATACTTTGCAAGGATGTAATGCTCTTATCTCTTTCAGGCCATCATCTGCCTTAATTCTTAAAAATAACTTTATTTTATTTTTATAAATTGTTTAATCTTTAGTTTTTTTTTTTTTAAGATTTTATTTATTCATTTGAGAGAGAGAGAGAAAACATGAGCAAGGGGAGGGGGAGAGGGAGAGGAAGAAGCGGACTCCCCGCTAAGCAGGGTGCCTGATGCAGGACTGTATCTCAGGACCCTGGGATCATGACCTGAGCTAAAGGCAGATGCTTAACTGGCTGAACCACTCAGGCACCCCTTAAAAATACCTTTAAAATAAAGGCAGAAGTATTCCCATTTTGCAAAGGAAGAAACAAGGCTTGGAGAGGTTTTGTTTAAGGTCAAACATAAAGTGGGATGGCCTGCAACCCTCTGGGCCCAATGTCAGTTCATGGTTTATGGTTCATTGCTCTCTGTTTCTTTTGGGCTCCTACAGACTAGGTTTGCTTATAATTTTCTCAAATAGAAGTAGGTAGATTACTGTCTTTGTATCTATAGGAAGACATTGTTATCTTTAGCTTTACTGGATAATAGTGAATATCACTTCAAGGAAATGTACTTAAAATTTCCTACAGTTTGTTTATAGTTGGGAAGGCTCAATATTTCTGGTGTTATATGTAAGCACTCAGGTTTCTTAAGGAAATGTTTTTTAGGATAGCAAACAACATAAGAAAGTATCTACAAGTTCATTTTTGAAAATTAGAGCCTCCAGTATAGTAAACTTGACTTTTTCCCTCCATTAATTTCAGGGAGATGACACTTTGCTTATTCCCATCCATGCCTATCCTGTCATGAACACATTGGACTTTCCCTCATTTATAAATCTATCCAATGTTTTCCTTGGTGAAAGGTGAGTTACCAAGATGAACTACCAAAATGTTATAGGTCATGAAAAGCTAAGGTATATGCACATAGAAACTTAGATTTGTATTTTTCCTAATGGCAGGTTATGCTTGTAGCTGAGTTAGACTGGACTTATAGTTGGAAAGGCAAAACAAGGGGCCCCTGGATGGCTCAGTAGGTTAAGTATCTGCCTTGGGCTTGGGTCGTGATCCTGGGGTCCTGGGTTGAGCCCTGCATCAGGCTCCCTGCTCAGTGGGGTGTCTGCTTCTCCCTTTACTGCTCCCCCTGCTTAAGCTCTCTCTTTCAGATATATATATGTGTATATATGTATAAAATATTTTAAAAAGAGTGCCTACCTGGGAGAATTGTCCTGAGGATTTAAATACGTTAAAGTAGAACTTAACAATAGTTAACTTAACAATAGTTAACAATATTTGAATGTTTGAATTATGCAATATTTGAATATTTTAATACTTAATAATAGTAAGAACAGTGGTTTGCATGTAGCTACTGATTTAAATTAGCTATCAGCCATCATCAGTGCCATCATCATCATCACCAAAGAGATTTTGACCTAAGTAATGTACAAGTGAGATCCAGACAGGTTGACTCACACATCAGCAAAGGTAGACAATGTATAGAGAAATTGTGATGAGAAGCTTGGAATGGAAAGGCTGGCGGCCAAGTTGAAGGTGGGCTTCCAACACTGAGTGATGGGGTAAGAGCTGAGGGACAGTTGTGAAGCTCCAGAAGAGCATGTCAGGGACTGTGCCTCTGCTGGGGAGAGTGGCCCACTGGCAGGTCTGCAGCAGGGCAGGGAGGAGGGGCCCTTTTCTCTTGGCCTTTATATGTTAAAAAACAAACAAACAAACAAAAAACCTGTTACTGAGATATAATTCACATATGATAAAATTCACTAATTTAAAACATAAAGTCTGATCATTTTTAGTACAGGCAGCCATCACCACAATCAGTTCTTGAACATTTTTTTCATTACCCCAAAAGGAAACCCATTACCCATCTCTCATTTCTCCTTCAAACTTCTAGTCTCAAGCAAACTCTACTTTACTTTCTGTTTCTATAAATTTGCCTATTCTGGACATTCATATACATGGGAGCATACATTAGGAGGTCTTTTGTGACTGACTTCTTTCAGTTAGCATAAGGTTTTCCCGGTATCAGTACTTCGTTCCTTTTTATTGCCATTTAATATTCTATTATGTACACATACCACATTTTATTTATCCATCAGTTGATGGATATCAAGTTGTTTCCACTTTTTTTTTAAATATTTTATTTAATTATTTATTTGACACAGAGAGAGAGAGAGAGAGACAGCAAGAGAGGACACACAAGCAGAGGAAGTGGGAGAGGGAGAATCAGGCTTCCCACTGAGCAGGGAGCCTGATGCAGGGCTCAACCCAGGACCCTGGGATCATGACCTGAGCCGAAGGTAGATGCTTAACGACTAAGCCACCCGGGTGCCCCAGTTGTTTCCACTTTTTGGCTACTTTGAATAATACTGCTGTGAACATTTGTGTGTATGTTTTTATTTGGGTATATACGTGGTTATTTGTGTTGGGTATATACCGAGGAGTGGAACTGCTTGGTTATGTAGGAACACTATGTGTAACATTTTGGGGAACTTCCAGAATTCTTTCCAAAGGGACTGCACCATTTTTAATTTCTATCAGCAGTGTGTGAGTTCCAGTGGCACTTATATTTGTGAATGTCAGAGGAGAGCAGCTCTATCTACAGCTAAAGAAAAATTCCTGTATATTATGGAGAAGGACAAAGGTTATGGGAAAACACAAATCTAACAGAAGGTAGCTTCAGAGAATGTGTTTTCTCTCTGCATGTAGAATCCATTCAGACAAAATTGCCAGAAGTTACAAGATCTACATTTAATACCACCAAGTCTGCTTTCTTACTTTGAGGTTGCTTCTGGGGAGAAGCAACTGTGGTCTGGATAGGGCCTCTCTGAGGACTGGATAGCCTTTCCCACAAGATCATGAAGTGTACTTGTATATATTCATCAACCACATTTGCAACTGGCTGGATTTGATGGTTGTAAATTTTCCTTGCTGAAATAAAATTCTACGTGGACATTTGCCTCTAAACAACCATGGCGGCTTAAGATCTGGTAAAATGTATTTTGACAGCTTCTGTAAATAACAAAAAGTTGCATTCTGGTCTCTGTCCAACATCTCTAAACCAAACACTGTGGGGTACAGAGGACTTTTAGTTCTCTTTCCCTTTTGGAGGTTGAAAATCTGCTTTATAACTAGTCTAACCACCATGGCTGATTAAATTTCATAACCACTTTATATTTTAGGGAGTATTACAGACAAAATACAATTTTCCCCGGGGGTGGTTGGGTGGCTCAGTTGGTTAAGCATCTCCTTTCAGCTCAGGTCATGATCCCTGGTCGTGGGACTGAGCCCCACAACTGGCTCCCTGCTCAGCAAAAAGTCTGCTTCTCCCTCTCCCTCTGCCCCTCTGCTCACGCTTTCTCTCTTTCTCTCAAATAAATAATTAAAGTCTTTTAAAAAGTGCAATATTCCCCTTCCTATAGATGCAAGTAACTAAGAACATGCTTTTATTAGGTGCTGAAATTTGGTATCTTTCCATTCCTGTGTTTCTAAAAAGATTCACATAGAATGATCAAGCTCTGTAGTTTCTCTAGCAGTGTCTACCTGGTACCCAATAACTGGTCAAAATCTGTAACAAACCCAGTCAGTTGACCAGTTCTCTCCATGTGGCATCAACATGTCTTCCTTGCACCAAGATGACTGTTGTCCAGTTGGTTAGTGTGCTCTAGACAAGCTTACATGAAAGTCACCTGGGCCCTTTCCTGGACTCCCTGTCACTTCCCCATTTTTCACTCGACCTGGTTGGTCCCATGGGCAAGGCAGTCATGTTGCTCCAAAGCAAGTGGAACTAAGAGTCCATCTCAGGGCTGCAGATGCTGTGTAGACCACAGGGTCACATTAACAATGCCAGCAGAGCAGGTCCCTGGCTACACCATCCCAAACCCGGGCTGGAACTTTTACATCATTAAGTTTAAGAATTTACCAAAGGATGCTTTTCTTTAGGCAGTGAACCTCATGGCTCATTCAGAAAGTGTGGGAATACCCAAGGTCAGAATAGGATGTCCAAATGAAACCTAGTTCTCTCACTGCCCTATGGTTGAAAGCATATGGGCCACAGGAGAATGTGAGTAGCACTGGGAGGGAAAGAGCCACAGTGAGGGTGACTGGCATAGACAGCAACCGGGTCCTGTTTCGAATTGTGCGAGTAAAGAGCCTCTGCTTGAAGGCCCCACAAACCAGCTGTAACCGGGTTAGAATGAAGGGGTCAGAATGACTACAACACAACATTGATCTTCAGAAGGATATTTTTGAAGCCCTCCCTACTCAAAGAGAATAAATTCACATTTTTCAGTTCATCCGGGGAAACACTGTCCTTATGCTAGGGACTCATTTTTTTACGTCCCAGAGTCAAAGTTGACACGAAGGAGCAGCGACTTTTTATGGAGATATTCTGACAAGGGGGACTTGAACTCATCAACACACCTGTGCTTTATTTCAGCCCCTACTTTGAGTTTATCGAGCAGCAGTGAACTTGTATTTCAAAATTGATATTCAGAGGAAAAAAGGCACTTGGTAACAGCCTGAATTTTTATATGAAAATTTCTATCATATTTTATAGTTAAAATTGCTTTGATTTAATACCCCTTTGCTGAGCTAATATCTTATGCCAGTTTCTTTTTGTGAATTTTAACAGGAAATGAAAATCATCCCATTCCTAAACCTTAGGGATCTATATCAATAATGGAAGGGCATAACTGCTTCCCTCTTTCATTCAGCAGAAGTGGGTGCCAACTTGAGACAGTCACCAAAGGAAACTTTCAATGGAAGGCCTACACTTTTTTTTTTTTAACAAAATGTTGAGTTTTAGACTTTTGACTCCTAGGGAAAGTGATGGAAAGGCTAGAAAACTGAAAATGTGGGAAGCAGTATTGACCTTATTAAGGCCTGGTTTGAATATTGTAATACTCTGCTTTTCTCCCTTCGATTTTGTACAAATTTGATTTGGAAAATTGCTTGATTGGTTTGCATGGGGCTAAGGGACAGAGTGGCACCAATGTTTGGCCAGCACCTAGAACAAATGAATGCGCGCATAGAGGTAGTAACGAAAGGTGGGGTATTTCTGTTGCTTAGGTTCCTGTAGGCATTGAATACGTTCTTGGAATGATTCCTTAAACTCCATAGCATATACATTTTGTGACTTATATGAAACTACCAAGCTGCTATCATGAACTAAGCAGTAAGAACATTTTTTTAAAGATTTATTTGAGGGGTGCCTGGGTGGCTCAGTGGGTTAAGCCTCTGCCTTCGGCTCAGGTCATGATCTCAGGGTCGTGGGATGGAGCCCCGCATTGGGCTTTCTGCTCAGCAGGGAGCCTGCTCCCCTCTCTCTCTCTGCCTGCCTCTTTGCCTACTTGTGATCTCTGTCTGTCAAATAAATAAATAAAATCTTTAAAAAAAAAAAGATTTATTTGAGAGAGAGAGCACGAGCAGGGAGAGAGGGAGAAGCAGACTCCCTGCTGAGCAGGGAGCCCGACACGGCGCTCGATCCCAGGACCCCGGGATCACAACCCAAACCGAAGGCAAATGCCCAACCTACTGAACCACCCAGGTGCCCCAGCAGTAAGAACTTAAAAAATGAACTACATTTTAAATTCTACAAAAAATATCCAGGGGCCAGTCCCCAATTCTGATATTTAAGAATATAACACAAAGAGTTTCTGTGTCTCCCTAAAGCACATTCCTGGAAGCAGCAAAGACAAACACTATAGTTTTTGGTGTTGGAGACACACTCCTAAATGGAAAGTGTTTTCTGGGCATGTCTCCTCCTTGCTTGGTTTATACAGCAGACAGATCTCCCACCAAGCCCTGTCCAAGAGGCCACATCTGGTCACTACTGCTGCTGTTCTCCATGCTCAGCATCCAGGTCTCTGATACCTGCACGCATGTGTGTGCACATGCACACACACACACACACCCACATACACACACACAGTGTACACATACCTGTGCGCTCTTCCCATGGTTTCTAGAGGAGCACCTGGGTCGCTCAGTCAGTTAAGTGTCCAGCTCGGTGTTGGCTCAGGTCCTGATCTCAGGATAGTGAGACTAGCCCCGCGTTAGACTCCAAGCTCAGTAGGGGTCTGCTTGGATATACTCTCTCTGCCCCCCGCCAAGTAAATAAATCTTTAAAAACAAGACAAAACAAACATGGTTTCTAGAATGTGATTATTTCATGCTTGTCGGAATACTTAAAGCAGAGTAACTAGCAACAGTCAACTGAATTGTGACTCTTTTCTTAAATAATTGCTTTTTCTTCAACATGCCTGAAATAGCTCATGGAAATTCCTTATCTACAGCCATTTCAAGATCGAAATTATTTGAATGCAAATTACTTTGCTTTAAAAATTCATGTCTTACTCTTCCTGTGAGCTTTTTGTTCTAATAGTTGCTAGTGGGTAAGCCGCAAGACCAAGCCAGGTCCCCTCCGTGCTGTGTCAGACCCAACGTGACAGGTCCCTCAGCTCTGAGGAGGTATGTTTGGAATGCAGTTAGCGTGTGGTTCCTTGTGCCCCCTATTTTAAAAGAAGAAAAAGCCAGCAGTAGTTTTTAGTGTATCCTCTTATCTCCAAATAAATGCTGTATTTTTCTCAATAAAAGAAGAAATCAGCCTGCAGGAGGCTTTTCTTCTACCCTCACATCACAATTCAGTTGCTTCCTTTCCCTTGAACGTGACTTTCTTCCTGATGACAGATGTCCCTATTCTCTGGTCTTAGCCATGGGTCCTGCTCTGACTCAAAGGAGCCACTCATGAATTTCACTCCTTACTCCATCTTATCCCACATTATCTGCAACTCAAGTGAGTTGTGAGGTGCTGTTTTTCTAATATGTATTATTTATAATACATATTAGAAATAATTATTTTTATGAACGAAATAAAAATTATTTCATTTTTAAGTGAAGTTAATGTTTAGTTTTGGGTTTGTTTTTTTTTAAAGATTTTATTTATTTATTTGACACAGAGAGAGAGATCACAAATAGGCAGAGAGGCAGGCAGTGGGGTGGGGAGCAGGCTCCATGCTGAGCAGAGAGCCCGATGCGGGGCTCGATCCCAGGACCCTGAGATCATGACCTGAGCCAAAGGCAGAGGCTTAACCCACTGAGCCACCCAGGCACCCCTGACGTTTAGTTTTTCAAAGCTATTTTATATTGTATGAAAACATTCATATGAGGTACTTGGAGTAGTCAAATTCAGAGACAGAAAGTAAAAGGTTTAGGGGTTGCCAGGGGCTAGGGGTATTGGGGGAAGGGGAGTTGGCGTTACTGGGGACAGAGTTTCACTTTTGCAAGATGAAAAGAGCTCTGGAGAAGGAGGGTGGGGATAGTTGCACACCAGTGTGAATAGTTTGATACCACTAAACTGTATACTAAAAAATAGTTAAAATGGTAAATTTTATGTTATGTATGTGTTACCATATTTTGTTAAAGTGGTTTTAAAAAAATATATGTGTGAATAGGGCATGTATTATCTCTGCAGAGAGCAAGCATGTCACAGTCACCTCTAACTTTCTGAATTCAGTTTTATTCCAGCCCCTAGAGAAATGCCTTACCTTCTTTTACCAAGAATGCAGAGGTGACCCCTTTAATTCTGGTTGTTCCCTGGGGTTCCACCTTTTCCTAAACTACAGAGGCCTGAGGGAAGGCAGGGAGTGGGGAGTTTTAGCAACAGGGAGGACTAAGGAAAGAGTTGAACCAGAGGCAAGAAAGGCGCTCAAAGGCCAGGCCAGCAAGAGACAGATGTCGACCCTCCCTGAATCTTTGACTACTTCTTGCTCTTTACCTCCAATACTGGTCTAAGCTTAGGCTAAAATGAGGGTAGTGTTTAATTCTCTCAGTGTAAAAAATAAGTAAATGCCTGTTACTTGAACATTTCTTTATGTAAATCTCTGTTTGTCTTTATTTGACTATATCGTTAAAGATCGTGGGTCCCCTCTGCTTCTCGTTTGAGGCTCGAATCCCGGTGAGATTAATTGTGTCTTTGAAAATAAGATAAGCAGCACATGAAAGTTCATAAGAACATAAATTATCTTAGATAAAAGGGCACACTTTGAAATTTGAAATGTAATTTACTCTCAACTCTTTATATCTTTTCAAATCATTGCCTGTTTAGGGGGTTGGAGGTCTGGTTTATCAGGCAACTAATCATTTTGTCTGATTGCTTTCTGGTTTTGGGGTCACATTCTGGATACAACAATTTACATCCACAGCTTAAAGCAAAACAATGAGTCAGCCCCCAGATTTCTTCCTTTGTCTCTATGTACGTAGCAGTGCTTGAAGGGAGGTTGGTAACATTTGAGAACAGGCCTTGGGATTTTCTAGGCTTTTCTTGCTTGTGGGATAATTAAAGGAAAGGCCTTCTAAAAAGCTCAACAAATAAGGCACAGAGGGCTCAGTTTCAAAGAGAATGTCAATAAAGAAGAAGACTATAGTACAAACAATGAGATGTCATTAGCTATTCCTTTAGAGACCAAAGAGAGGTAATGAAATATAGCAGTGAACAGCTCAGGTTCTGGGGTCCCGCCTTTAATTTCCACTCATCTCTTATGAACTGCTTGCCTTTGGACTACCCTGTAGGTCAGTTCACTTATCCATAAAATGGGCATAGTAATAGTACATATCAAGCGTCAGGAGGGTTAACCAAAATACAGGCCTAGTGGTGACTGGTACCTATGAAGGGCTAGTACCAAAAAAAAAAAAAAAAAGGAGAAGGGCTTTAAAGTTGCCAAATTAAGGTTGCAACTAGAAATGGGGGATAAGGTGGTCATTTACTGAAGAAGAAACAAGACAGAGAGAATGCCACTTGGGTCCATTTTCTATTGCTTTGTAACAAACTACCCTAGAAGGTAATGGTTTAAAAGAACAGCGATCCCTCGTTTTGTTTGTGCGTGAACCACGTGGAGAAGCTCATCAATGTGTGTGTGTGGGGGGAGGGGGGCTGCCAAATCCACTTTCCAAGATGCTGCACTCATGTGCTGGCTGTTATCTGGGTCCTCAGCTGGACCAAGGTTCTCTCCCCAGGCTGCCTGGGCTTTCTTACAACATGGGCAATACGTTGCAGAGTGAGCCTTTTCTTAGACTTGGCCTCAGGAAAGGAGTACAGCATCCTTTCCAACACATTCTGGCAATTGGAGCCCAGATTGCAGGGAAGAAGACCTAGACCCCCCCTGTCAATGGAAGGAGTGTGGGAAGAGTTCACAGAGTTGTTTTAAAGCTGCTACAGCGTGTGATCCCAAAGCGTGCCTAGATGTACTTTTTTCATGAGTCTTCTGTACATTTGCAAGGGAAAGACTGTGACATGGATACACTGTTGCTGCCCACATCTTTGGATCTAACCATGATCCTTCATCAGTGAGCACTTGACAGAGCAAAAGTCCTATAAAATTGATATGTGACAGTCAATATTATAGTTTAAATTATTCATACGTCTCCGTGATAGTTTAAATTATTCACACGTCTCCGTGGGGAGACCTCCCTTTATCTTGAGGGTGTGTCCCTCAGATTTTTATGTAGGCATCACAGCTAATGAGTGGTTAGTTTACTGTGCGGTCTGAGTCCAGCATCTTGTCATAAGTTAGCATTAGTCATACTGCTGTCAGCTAACCTGCATTCTCCCCAAAGGAGTCAGATTCTGTATATGGCAAAGTGCTTCCTCCCCCTCTTTGCATACTGAGATTTTGGAATTAAGGAGGAAATCTGATTTTACGTTATCTACAAATTCACGAGATCATTCCTTCTCTCAAAAAAGGCTTGATTAGCTTCTTGACAAATATAATGTTAAATTTTAGAATGAATGATAAAAATAACATCAGACTCAGGTAAAAACAAATGTTATATAATTAACTGGAAACCCGTGGGATATTTGACCCTTACTAGCATGCATTTAGAGAAGGGTGAAGGAAAAAATTTGAATTTATATTGTTATTTTATAATATCTAATTTCCGTAAGTCAAATGTTTACTCTCTTCTAATAGGCACACAACTTGTATATAATCATGATATAAGTCTAGTATTTAAAAGGTTTGGGTTGGGGGCACCTGGGTGACTCAGTGGATTAAGCATCAGCCTTTCACTTAGGTCTTGATTGCAGGGTTTCGAGATTGAGCCCCGCATCGAGCCCCGCATCGGGTTCTCTGCTCAGCAGGTGTCTGCTTCCCTCTTTCCCTCTGCCTCCCCCCCCCCCCCCAACTTATGCGCTCTCTCTCTCAAGTGAATAAATAAAATCTTTTAAAAAGAAAAACTGTGAGAGCACCTGGGTGGCTCAGTCAGTTAAATGTCTGCCTTTGGTTCAGATCATGATCCCAGGGTCTTGGGATCGAGGCCTGGGTCAGGCTCTCTGCTCAGCTGGGAGTCTGCTTCTTTCTCTCCTTCTGCCTACCTGCTTGGGCTCTCTCTCTCTCTGTCAAATAAATAAATAAAATTTTTAAAAAATGTATTTAAAAGATTTGGGTTGGGAGGCACCTGGCTGGTTCATTTGGTGGAACATGTGACTCTTGATCTCAAGGTTGTGTGTTTGAGCCCCATGTTGGCTGTAGAGATTACATTAAAAAAAATTTAAAAATAAAATAAATGTGATGTAGTGAGCACTGGAGATTATGTAAGACGTGTGAATCTCTGAAGTCTATCTCTGACACTGATAATACACTATATGTTAATTAATTTAATTTAAATTAAAAAATAGTAAAAGAATAAATAAAAGTTTTGGGTTGGATTTTATTCAAAATAGGGAATAATTCTTTTAAAGTATTGGGTATATTTTTATACATCATTTTAAAGTACTTCATATTTATACATGACCTTAGCGTAACTGATAAAATGTTTAAATAATAAAGTAATGAGGATAAAAGTTGTGGTTAACTTCAAAAATACCAGCTTCTGTATGCTTTTGCTATTTCAATTGGCTGCTTCCTATAAGTTAGAAGAACTCGGTACTGTTTGTGTCTCAGGAACCATAGGCGTAAGATGTGTATATTCATGTTTCTTCAGTATAAATCACTTTTTTTTTTTAAAGATTTTATTTATTTATTTGAGAGAGAGAGATCACAAGTAGGCAGAGAGGCAGGCAGAGAGAGAGGAAGGGAAGCAGGCTCCCCGCTGAGCAGAGAGCCCGATGCGGGACTCGATCCCAGGACCCTGAGATCATGACCTGAGCCGAAGGCAGCGGCTCAACCCACTGAGCCACCCAGGCGCCCCAGTATAAATCACTTTTAATGGTAATTAACATGGGTATTTAGAATCTCTAAGTCCCCTTAGAATCTAATGGGATTCTGGTTTTTTCAAATATGAAAAATTTCTAAATAAACTAACCTTTATATTTGTCAAAATTCCTTGAGACCCAAATTCATCTAGACTGTGCTTGATTCGCAATTATGGCCGTCATCCTTGCTGATTCGGCACCCGTAATAACAAGCTGCAGTAATGAAAGCAGATCTGTGTTACTTGCACTGCTGAGTCTCCTTCTGAATCAGGTTACTTGGAATTCTGTGCCTTTAGGGAATCGTTTGTTTTTGCAGATTGATTAATGCATCAGGAACTTGGCTTCACGTAATCGTCACTAAACAAATATCCTGACACCTTTTCTATGGGAATTATCAGAGCTCTAAAATTAGTTTAAAATTGGGCATATATAAAAAGTCCCAGCAGTATTTTTTTGGTTTTAGTTCAGGAAAATGCAAACATGCAGCTCTTAGTAGAACAATCTTGAGCAGCCAATTTGACCTCGCCAGGCAGCTCTGAGCAGATCACTGGGGTTACCAACCCAAGCACCATCCGGCTCATGTGGCTGTGAGTCATGAATCATTGGCCTGATCTTCAGAGACTGTGTCTGAGCCATTTAGACTTCACATTGACCACCTGGAGAGCATTTTGGCCATAGCTAGTAAAGTTGATCATTTTACTTTACTACTACCCAGCAATTCCATTCCTGGGGTATACCCGGTGTAGCTCTGGTACTGAGGCACAAGGAACCCCAAGCGAGGATTGTCATTGCCACGTCACAATAGTGAAAAAGTGCAAATAACCTAAATGTCTTTCAGCAAGAGAATAGGTAAGTGGGAATGAGATAGTCATGGAATGGAATATTCATCACTAGTGACATGAATGAATGGTACTTCATGTGTCATGGATAAGAATCATATATCATGGGGATACCTGGGTGGCTCATTCTGTTGAGTGTCTGACTTGGGCTTATTTAGGTCATGATCCCAGGGTCCTGGGATCAAGTCCCACTTCTGGCTCCTTGCTCACTGGAGAGCCTGCTTCTCCTTCTGCCTGCTGCTCCCCCTGCTTGTGTTCTATCTGTCTCTGTCTCTGTCTCTCTCTGACATATAAATAAATGAAATCTTTTTAAAAAATTGTATATCATGGATAAATATCAGACAGATAGCACTGAACAACATTAGCAAGTTTTAGAACGATATTGTTGAAAACAATATAGATTTTGTCAGTACCTACATGTGTAATGGTATTATAAAAATGCATGGGAATGATGGACAGTGGAGACAGGGTAGGGGTCAGTCATGGGGAGGGACAAAGTGGAGGAAGGGGAGAGGTGTACAGGGAGTTTCAAGTGTTTGGCAATGTTTTATTTTTAAACTCTTTTAACACATTCACTCATTCATTTATTTATTTATTTTAAACATTTTTTAAATTTAATTTTATTTTTTCAGTGTTCCAGGATTCATTGTTTATGCACCTCACCCAGTGCTCCATGCAATACATGCCCTCCTTAATACCCACCACTAGGCTAACCCATCACCCCACAAAAACCCTCAGTTTGTTTCTCAGAGTCCACAGTCTCTCATGGTTTGTCTGCCCCTCCGATTTCCCCCAACTTACTTCTCTGCTCCATCTCCCCATGTCTTCCATGTTATTCCTTATGCTCCACAAGTAAGTGAAACCATATGATGATTGACTCTCTCTGCTTGACTTATTTCACTCAGCATAATCTCCTTCAGTCCTGTGCATGTTGATACAAAAGTTGGGTATTCATCCTTTCCGATGGCTGTGTAATATTCCATTGTATATATGGACCATATCTTCTTCATCCATAAACATTTTTAAACACTTAAACATTTTTGGTTTACCCAAAGCAGATTTGAGAGCTTGGTAGTGGATAAAGGGATCTCTATTATATTACTCTCTATATCTTTCTTTCTTTATATTCAGAATAGTCCACAAATTTTAAAAAGGTAGTGAATTTAAAGCCAAATAAAAATGCTCTTGGTATAATTTTTTTTTTTTTATTTGTCAGAAAGAGAGGGAGAGAGAGCAAGCACAGGCAGACAGAATGGCAGGCAGAGACAGAGGGAGAAGCAGGCTCCCCGCCAAGCAAGGAGCCCAATGTGGGACTCGATCCCAGGACGCTGGGATCATGACCCGAGCCGAAGGCAGCTGCTCAACGAACTGAGCCACCCAGGCGTCCCTCTTGGCATAATTTTTAAAACCACATTTGACCTATACCGTATCCCCAGAATTACTATGGAAAAAGAGTTATTTTACTTTGTTCCAACAAATATTTGTTGAATGTCCAGCAGATGCAGGGTTCTGGAATTTTGTTGAGGTTAGGCTGGAGAAGCAAGCAGACTCAGCTCTGCCTTCATAGGACTCAGAGTCTCCCAGGTAGACAGGTGTGGGACAGGTAAGGAAGCAGGTCCTGGTGGGAAAAGTCCCCGAGACAGACAAGGTCAGGATGGGCACCACCCAGAAGACAGCATGCTAGCTGGCTTGACAGTTCTGCTCAGCCCGATTGTAGTCTCAGTCTCCCACACAGACTGGGAAATGGGAGGGAGAAGGGTTGGCAGGAAGGCTCTCACTGAAAGGTCAAGAGGTGGAGACCAACCGCTGGGCAGGAGGACAAGATGGGCTGTGAGGGCGCAGGAGTTACGAGGTAGAGAAGGGAGGAGGCAGAAGGAAATACAGGGATAGAGGGCAGGGCTGAGCTCAATGTCCAGCTGCTGAAAGAGGCTGGATCACCTACTACCCCAGCTCCATATCTGTGGGGAGGCCAAGTGCTAGAAGCTCAGCTTCTCCATGCCTTGCTCACCGCAAACTCTGGCCCACCTGGGCTTGGCCTGATAGTAGGAGAAGACATGATGAGAAGCTCAGGGCCCTCTGAGCAACGGCCCAGCTATAGCAGCTCCTGCAGTACCATAAGGGACAACCTCAAGCACACTCAGAAGTCGGACTAGTCTTGGTGAGGGAGCATTTCCAGGTCCTTGGTGAGGGAGCATTTCTGGGTCCTCTGCTGCTTGTTGGCCTTCTTACCAAATAAGAAGTCTCTGGCACATTTCAGTCCAACACAACTGGAAGGGTGGTTTCTTCAACGCCGTCTAGGTCCAAGCTTCGTAAAGGCCTGGGGCTTCCCAGGCTTCTCTGTGTCAAGCCTGCTCATGCCGTGTTCCCTAGGTTCCCTGGGGCCCATTGGGTGGCAGAGAAGCCCTTTCCCTGTAACTGTGGGTGTCCACAGAAAGAACCTGACAGTACTCAAGAGGCAGCGTGGACAGAGGTATTTGAGTGAGGAAACTGGGCCCACTTGACCTGCCTTGAAGCCCACTTCTGCCATGAACTAGCTGGGTCACCTTGGGCAGGACACTTACCCTTTCTGGTGCTTTGTTTGCCTTGTCTGTAAGTGGGGATGATCACAACACCAACTCACGGGATTCAAGGAGTTAATGTTTGGGACATGTGTGTGACGGGAGGCACCCAGGAGTTACTCTAGCTGCTGTGTCAGCCTTCACTGTTGTGGTTGTTTATTATGTAACTTGAGTGTCTATTCCTTGCGATCAAAAGAACTTATTATCAAGAAAACTTTTTTTTCCTTTTTTTGTTTACAGCAAAAAATATGTTATCCCTTTGCAGTGCAGCTGCCCTGTAGATTTCGAGTTTCATATCACTTTGATTCAGTCTCATGAAGCCTTTACTATTGATCCAATATCAGGTAAGGGGAGTCAAGATTTCAAGTTTCTAATTTCCTTAGGGTTCTCAGATCAAAGGGATTTGGAGAGTTGGTCTCAAGGTCTAAAAGAGAATAAGCTGCACTTGAACATGGTATCTTCACATGTGTAACAGTAACAGATTTGACGTGTCTGACATATTGTAAATTGGGATTGGACACGTGAGAATGAGGACACTTTGGAATCATTTGTATTGTGCAGATAATTTATAACAGTGTCCAAGTAAATTTCTTCCAAGATCAAAACTTGAAATCGGAAGTTAATCCTTTCCTCTTCTAATTTTGGCCCTTGGTTTATCCTTGGGGTATCCGTTTCACTCAATTTCTGATAAAATGGGAATTGCATCTCTTACCAAGATTTTGGGATGTTATTGAAGGCTGTCATGAATTTACTATACACATGGTGTGGACAATCTGCCTTTTCCTGCCCCAAAGGGCATAGATCTTTGTTCTGCTCAGAACTTTTGAAAAAAAAAAAAACTCCTCTAAAGCAATTACTGCTTCCAGTTTCTGTCTCTTTTGATGTTTGGGTGTGGGCTTTAAATATCCATCCACAGTGTTCTGCTGTGAACACTAAAATAGCTTTATTCTTGAATGTCTGGGTATCCACTAATCTCCTGATTTTGAGTGCATATATGAGTGTTCAAAGCAGAAATTTTGAATAACTTCTAAATTATGAGATGTATATAGATTATTTCCTAGAGAACCAGGAGCAATTCTAAGATTTCTGAAATGCAATGTAGCTTATTATTTATATTGCAAAAAGCAAAACAAAAACAGTACTTGATTCTCTTTCCAGAGAGAAGCTTTATTACTTTTAGGCTTTAAAGAGGAGAGAGAATAAGTGGTTACCAAAATTATACTAAACAAGATTATATTTCTGCTTTTAATTATAGTCGGTGTTCTTGCTGTAGGCCTTTTGGTAGAATAATAATAGTAGCACTTACTTAGTGACTGTTATGTGCCAGGCACTGTTCCAGGTGACAGATATAGATATATTTGATATATGTTGAAGTACCTGTATATTTAATCTAACCACAACCATGTAAGGTTGGTATAATTATTATTTCCATTTTATGGACATAGAAATGAAGCACCAGGGACACTTGGGAGTAAGAGGCAGAGGTAGGATTTGAAACCAGTGATTCTGGTTCGGAAGCTGGTGCACTGCCTCATAAAATACAAACTGAATTTCCACCTTCACTCTGAAGAGGTTATAAGAATTTGACCTATGATGGGGGACGCCGGGGTGGCTCAGTCATTAAGCAACTGCCTTTGGCTCAGGTCATGATCCCAGGGTCCTGGGTCTGAGCCCCATATCGGGCTCTCTGTTCGGCAGGAAGCCTGCTTCTCCCTCTCCCACTCCCCCTGCTTGTCTTTCCTTTCTCACTGGCTCTCTCTCTCTGTGTCAAATAAACAAATATTTAAAAAAAAAAAAAAAAAAAAAAGAATTTGACCTATGAGGTAAGTTGGTAAAGTGAGCTAGCTCCTGTGATCTTAGTCTAGACTCTACTTGAGAGATGACGGCAAGACAGAGGAGGGACTCCTGTCCCTCCCTGGGCCATCAGACCACACTGGACCTCTGGGGATGTCCCTGAAAGCCAGGTGCTAAGACAGATCCAGATAAACCGGGGAAAGAGCATCAGGTCAGTGTAGGAATGGGGAGAAGAAAAAGGCACTGGAGACAGGCCAGCTGTGTCAGTAACAAGAATCACTATGGTGTAGGGGCACCTGGGTGGCTCAGTCAATTAAGTGTCTGCCTTCAGTTCCGGTCGTGATCCCGGAGTTCCAAGATCGATCCCTGCATCAAGTTCCCTGTATCTTTCTTGCTCTGCCTTTCACTCTGCTCATTCTCTCTCTCTCTCTCTCTCTCTCTCTCTCTCTCTTGCTCTCTCATTTTCAAATAAATAAATAAAATCTTTTAAAAAATTATTAAAAAAATAAAAAAAGAATCACTGTAGTATAAAAAGGAATGGCCTTAGGCCGAGCAGCTCCTGGTGCATCATCAGAGATGCTCAAATAGGAAATTGATCTCTTATCATGTAGCTAGTTCACCATCACTGAAGACTGGTGGGAATGTTGTAGAGGGGAGTCAGCAGATGGGACTTAGAGCAGGGCAGTACCCCAAGACATTGAACATTTATGACAGCTATGAAGCCAAGGGACCCATCCCTGGTAATTTGCACTTAATAGCTCTGGGAAGGGTCTGGTTTTCTGTACTGGTAGCAAGCACCTACCAGTGATCCTGATGTGGACATTGCTCAGAGTGGTGTTTGGCGTTCACTAGACTAGGTTCATCTATATGATCTTGCCCCTCTTGATGGTCTGTAATTCTGTGAAACTCCATAGGCAGAAGGGAACCACCAAGATTTCTGAGCAATTGTGATAGGAGCTGTTTTTTTGAAAGGTCAGTACTGCTGCAGTGTGCAGGAGTGACTGGGGCGGGTAGAGGCAGGGGACCAGGAAATCATTGTGTTGGGAATGAAATCATGTAGGTCTTGAGAGCCTGAACTAAGCTGGTGTCAGTGGCAAGGAAAAGGCAGGGGGAATTGGGAAGGAAGTGAGAGGTTCTTATGGCCAAGGCCTACTTCTGCAAAGAACTATGTCCCAAGATATAGAATATTAATCTACTGAAAGGGTTTTGAAACACAGCCTATTCAAAACCCAAGGCAGGTGAGAGGTGGGAGCGAGAGACAGAAATTTCCACGTCACCTAGGTACTAAAGAAGTGGACAGCCGTGAGACAGAGAGGAGGTCGCCCGGGGAGTGGGTGTGGCTAGACAAGAGAGGTGGACAGAGCACTGAGCCCTGAACACATAGGCCTTCAGGGGACACTGAGGGGAAGTGGGTCCGGGATAGTGATCCAAGAGGAATATCAGAAGAGTTTGATGCAAGCGAAAGCATGAGTGAGGGAGGGAGCTAGCAAATGAATGAAAACAAATGAGAACAAACCAGGGCTTTTGAACTTTGCGGACCCCACCTTTACGATTTGAAACGTTCTGCATCATGTGGATGGCCTTGCTGATGTGGCTTTACAAAATGATCTCCTAGGCTGGACCCTTCAACCTCCTTATGAGGCTTAGTGCAGGACACTCTTTTGGGCAAATATTAGTAACTGATTATCTAAAGGCCATGGAGACATGCGTGGTCCATGGGATTATACAGCAACATCTTCTCTAGGAACTAGAAGCATCATTTATTCATGCCTTCCAGGCATTCTGTGCTCAGGCTTGCCAAATGAAAAAATTTGAATAGGATAATTCCACTTATAAGATATGACTCTGACATAGGGCCCCCAACTTTAACTCAACAGGCCATTTGCCCACTGGGCATCCTTAGGATTCATGTGTGCCCTAGAGCTGCCAGAAGCTGGCTCCATTGATGGGGCCAAGATCTTTCTGAAATTGGGGAAAAGAAGTAAAGGATTTTGTGAGCTTTATATTGCTGACAAGAAATCATATACAATTAAAACATCAAGAACGCTCTGTCAATAATTTTGGAAGAGCCAGCGATACATGACTTTGGCCAAGATTTTATTAGTGTTGGAGAAGAGCCAAATGCCAGAAAAAAATGGTAGAACTTGTTTACTTTTGACCACTTTGAGATCCTGGCCATTTGCTTGGTGTCACATACATCAAGAAGAATGCATGCAATTCATATCAATGGCAAATTGTAGCCTAAAATGGCTAGTTAAGTGTTCCTGAGGACTATTGGCCAGAGTTCTTATGGAAAGTCTTAATACTTATGTTCTCTTTTATCCCCCCAATTATGAGGACTAGATCAGCCATTATAAATAATTTTATATTTTGCATTTTCTTATGAAATGCAAATTTATGACCATTTTATATTGATTTGGGAGTAATCCTAGAACCTGTGGCCTTGCTTTGGACCCAGACTGCTTTTTGGTTATAAGCATTACCTGTAAGCCCAGGTCCACCAAAGGAGTTTCCCTTCCCCTGAGATGAGCACTATGACACTGTAAACACTGAACCCTACCCATCAAAGTCCAAGGCACCTTTGTATACCTCCTATTCTGGGTTGGGGGGAGGTATAGGGACTTGACCTAGTCTAATCATGTGATCTCAGTTGGATTCATTCATTCTCCTGCAACACCTGCCAATGTGCTGCCCGCCCCCCAGCATTTACCTCTTCAGGTTTCAAAAGAAAGTGACCGTTAACCCACTTTTTTGCCTCTTTCTTCTTCAAAGCCCCCTTCCTCCCTGACTGAGGTATTTTATCATATAATAAGCCTCACCAACAGGGTCCAGATGCCTTTGGGCATCCATGAGCAAACTCTTTCCTTCCAGACAAGAATATGAATGGGGAAGTTTGCCCTGCTTCTCTTCCCTGCCTCACTATACACCTGTGAATGGGTGAGACCTGCAGGGGACAGGTCAGGGTTGTCAAGAGGATGGTACGACCTTTGGATCTTTGGCACACAGAAGAGGCCCCCATAAAATGTTTCTCCTTGGTGGCTAAGACCATCATGGATAGCCTCATCCCAGAAAATAGTGCTGATTATATGGCTATACAGAGAAATGGAGACATCCAGGTATGTCTTTGGCAAGTGATAGAAATGAGTGAGATATACCAGCGAAGTGCTTCTGATCACCTTCCAGTTCAGCCAATTTGAGAAAAGCCAGAGGCCGTAAGCCGGGTTGGAATAGAATGCTAATGAGAAGTAAAATCAAGAGGTCAGACATTTTTATGACTTTCTAAAGCACCAAACTGAATAATGAGGAAGTGAGAACATTTAAGGACAGTTAATACACCGAATGCAAATGGGTTCCTTATGCCCCTTATTTAAGGGCATATGTAACTGATTTTCAGTAGCATACTGAAGAAAGCAGGAAAAGCTAGAGAGGCAGGTGGCGGTTCTTTACACACAGGTCCTGAAGCAGCTGTGTCACTTTGGAAGCGATGTTACATTTTGCCGGACATTAGTTATGTCCTTGACGAGTGATGGTGGTTCTACACAGAGTTGTGGGCGTAATGCTAAGAATCACTCCCATTTATTAATTGTTAACCACGTGACAGGCACCGCCCCATTGCCCCCCACAACCCTACGAGGCAGGAAATAGTAGCATCATTTTTTACTGCCAATGTCGCCAAGACTCAGGGAGGCCAGATGACCTGCCCAAGGCAACAGGGTCTGTCTGACTCCAGACTCAAGTTCTCACCCCCCTCCCCTAAGCTAAAAGGGTAACAAAACGAGGACACCTTGAAATAGAGGAGAGGAAGACAAACAGAACTGTATCATAGACCAAGAGTTTAGGAAAATTCTATTTTTTGAGAGAAAAATTAGGGAGATTAATAAGAGCTCTCCACCCAGCCTTGTATATTCTTCTTGCCTTTGGGATCCCTAGGTATCTCCTGTTTGAGATGACCATTTGATGGCCTGTCAGTCTGGGCTGGTTTGAGCTTGGTTGATCAACAGCATTCAGTGAACTTCACCCAGAGGCCAATTCCTATACCTAGACTGAGCTCTGGATCTCTCCTGCCCATCCAGGGGTACTAGCCCAGCGAGGCCCAGGGAGGGGCCAGGGATGGCTTAAGCCAACCCCTCCTCCTGCTGGAAAATCCTGTCTTCCAGGAGACTGAAAAGGAATGCCAGCTTTGCTTGCAGGAGAGCAGGCCTTTCTGGGGTTCCCCACGGGGATGGTCCGGGAAGGGTGATATGCCCCAGACCAGGCAACAATAACAACAGAGTTAAACAAAGAACAGCTCTGGGTGGAAAGGAGTGTGGAAGATAGGGGGTTGAGCAAACATAAATATTTCTTTAAGAAGTGGCTTTATAAAAATGAAGTATGTTATAAAAATATGTTTCATGACTTGATACTGATTGAAAAAAACAAACAGGTGAAGCCAAAGGAGTTGATGAACTACACTGATATAAGTGATAGTCTTAAAATTTACAGCTACAAATAAGAGTATTAAAAACATCAAGAGGTCAGAGCTACTGTCTCGCATGCTTCAACTCCAGCCGGAAACATGGCGGTGCGGACAGTGGGAGGGAGCGTCCACGCTCTGTGTCTCTCTCCCTCCTTAATGGCTTCACCTTCTGTGAGTTTATCTTCCCTTATCTGAGCTGATAGCGTTTGCATTCTGTCTTGTGACCAGAAATGCCACAGTTACTTCGTTTCTATTTCAGTGGAACCCGGGTGTCCACCTCCATTCTTTGATCCACTTTTCCTCCATTCTAAGTTCTTTATGTCCGTTCTTCCCCTGGCTTGTCTGGAATGTGAAACCAGCAGCTTGTTAACCAGAGGTTCCTGGAGGCTACATACCGAGAATGCTTGCATGTTTGACCATGTCTCTACAGCCTGTCATCTTGAAGGACAACCTGACTGGGTCGAAGAGTCTTGGTTTACCAAGACTGTTGGCCTCAGAACTTTGTAGACATTACCCAAGTGCCCCTTGCTTTGAGAATTTGTTGGGAAGTCAGAGGCTGGCCAGAATCTTTACCTGCCCAAGGTGAATTCTGGATGCCCTTGGGATTCTCTTTGTTTTTGTGTTTGTTTCAGTCTTGAGGTTAAATAATCTGCCAGGTGTTTCTCTGTATCATTTGTTTTCCTTGAATGTGGTATATCCTTTTGATCTGAAGAAAAAGGACTTTGGTTATTTTAGGAAATTTTTCAACTATTAAAACTAAGTATTTTAATCTATTTGCTTTGTTCTCTTGTTCAGGAACATAAATTATGTGTACGTGTTGGTCACCCTTTGCCCTTGGTATCTGTTATCTTCCTTAAAATAATTGAATTTTGTGGGGATTCCTCATTCCTTCCTGCCATGGCTCTACCCATGTGTCCATGCGTGTACGTTGTGTATGTGTGTTTTGTTGTTCCTTCTCACGCAGTGTCTTCCCTTCCATTTCCTTTTTCTGTGTGTCTCCCAAACCCACCAACTCTCTTTATCTCCTTCTAGTATGTTCCACCATCACTTCCTTGAACCTAGTAACTCTCGCTGTGGAAGGGTCAGGCTGTCTGTCATTTCTTTAAGACTTTGGTGAACCACCTGAGTTCTGAGGTCATCCCTCTTGTGATGTTCTTATGTGTTCTTCACCTGCTTTTGCTTATGTCCCTTTCCTTCTTCAAAGCATATTCATTCTTGAATGTACAGTTTTCATGCATAATACCTGTGTTGGTTCTACTCAGCATTTTATTCAGCTTTGAGTAGGGCCTGCTGCCAAAAGAAGAATAAAGTGAGAAAGGAATGATGATGATGAAAATAATTATAGTAGTATCTAAGGCTTGCGTGGCCCTTACCCTGTGCCAGACCCCAGCACCGCTCCTATCATACTCCCAATCACACTCATCAGGCGACGCTATGAGTAGGTCTGCTTTGCAGGTGAGGAACCGGAGGCATGGGGTGGTTTAAGTGGGTTGTCCAAGGGCTGAGCTAGGATTGGAAGCCAGGGTCTGGCCACAGTCCGTGGGCTCCCACATCCTGACAGAAAACCTCCTGGTACTGCCCTGGGCTCACGAAAGCCAGGTGGATCATCTGTGCTGCGCACTACCATCGTAGGGTTGCCTGCTCCCCTCTGTCCCCATCAAGTCACCTCCAGCCTCCGGGTCCTGGGTCTAAGACAATAGAAATGTCAGGGCAAGGTAAATACTTCTTCAGCTCCCTCCCTGCTATTCTAGGATGCTGAGGTCTGGTCTCTTCTGTCTTCATCCCCCCTTCTCCAGGGCCCAGCCACATTCCCTGTTTTGCCACTTTAATCAAAGAGGAGGTAGATGTATTTTTTTCATGGCTGTTCCCCTTCCCCTTTGGGAAATCAGTTGCCTTCCTGGCTCTCTGCCCATTCCCACACCTTACTGTACAGTATTTGGGGAGCATCTGCTTTTTCAGGCTTTGGAAGTATAGTCATTTCCCTGGTTTAACAGAAGATTTTCCTTCTCTTCCATTTTGCACAATTTTTTCTTGTTTTGGTGAGTTTGACAGGAGGGTAGTCAAGGGCAAATGGCTTCACTTGACCATCTTTTACCAGAAATGCTGCTGGGTTGAATCCTGTCCTGTGGCCCCACATTGGCATTTATTCTAGAACTAAGCACTCAGCGCCTTCTGTCCATCAAGTGCTGTGATAGGCGCTGGGCTGCCCGGGTAGCAAGACAGACCTGCCCCCGGATCTGACGTCCCAGTATGGCGGAGAGACACAGGCACCCAGAGAGGACATTGCCCAGGGTAGAAATGGTTGTGACAGTGGGGGATGGGACCAGGTGACTGCTGTCATCCAGCACTTAGGAGCTAGGAAAAAGGGTTTCAAGCAGAGGAAGTCCCCAATGCCATCAGGTTGGAACAGGCTTGTCAGGGTCACGTTTGAGGGAAGTCCCAAAGCCCAGAGTGTCTGGACCGTGCGCCCAAGGGGAAGAGGGCGTGCCCCAAAGGAGACCAAGTTGGAGAGGCCTCAGGGACCTGAGGAGGGTAGGAGTTAGGGTTTGGTTCTGAGCTGGGAGGGAGACAGGAGAGGGTTCTCAGCAGGGGGTGGTGGCTTGACCTCATTATGCTTCTGAGGGGGGACTGGGTTGGAGTAGCACAAACGGGGAGCTGACTGTCCCCTTAGGAAGGAAGCCCAGGTTGGCCCGGATGGGTGCCGGCCATGGAAATGACAAATGGTGGCATGGACAGGCTTTGCTGAAGGGTCGGTAAGGCTGGGGACGTGGTCAGGGGGAGGCTCCTGGTGTCCCTGTGAGCGATGGGAGAAGGCAGGTGCTGTGCGAGGTGCTTCAGGCAGCTCATGAATTCAGCCAGAAGCATCCCCATGCAGTCTCTCTGGCCTCCCTGAGCTGTCTTTGCGCTGCTGGACAGCGCCCAGGAGAGGGGTGTCGTTAATACATGAGGGCAGCACTCCCAGCTCCCGGCCAGCAGGTTACAAGCTGGACAGAAAATGAGTTGGCGGGCTAGCCTGGCTCTCCCCAGCGTCCTTCTACTCAGACTGCTTGCTCTGCAGCTTCCCACTAGCATAAGCAGGGCCCCCAGGCTGTCTGCTCCTGCTCCTCACGTCTCTGCATTTTGGGTATTTGGTGGACAGGGAGGAAAAGGGAGATCCCAAAAGACTTCATTTTACTAATTATTTCTGGTTTCAGTCACCAAGGCTAGCTGGAGGGAAGGGAATTAAAGATTAAAATAAGCACTGAGAGGAACACCTGGCTGGCTCAGTCGGTCACCATCTCGATGTCATGAGATGGACCCCCCCCCCCCCCCCCCCCCCTTCCCCACCCCTGTGTCAGCTTTGCACTCAGCACAGAGTCTGCTGCAGGTTCTCTGCCCTTCCCCCCACTCTTGCATGCGCAAACACTCTCTCTCCAATAAATACATTCTTTAATAAAGTGAGTGCTGAAGTAACTAACAGTCAGTATCTATTGTGGCTTAGCAAGTTGGTCCTTCCCAGGGAAACCTAGAAATGAACTGGTAACTGAAAGTCTTGGGACTCATATTTTAGCCCTTACCAGAAAGTCTGAGGACTCAGTTTTTTTTTGTTTTTTTTTTTTGTTTTTTTTTTTGTTTTTGAGAAAGAGAGCATGCAGGTGTGCACTCATGAGCCAGGTGGGAGGGGGTATTTGGGGGACGAGACTTGGGGGATTGAGGGGGATAGATTAAGGAGAGGCTTAACTGATTGAGTCACCCAGTCCCCCCATAGCTTAAATTTTAAAGCTGACCTTCCCAGAGGCAGCTCAGTCCTTGTTTCTTGACTTGTAGAATCACCTGCTTTTGGGAAACTCATCTCAGAGGCTTGGCATCATGAGGCAATTGCGTCTTCCTTCTTTAACACTCAAATGGGTCAGGTGCAGCTAACCCTTGACAACACAGGTTTGAGTCATGCAGGTCCACTTCTATTCAGATTTTTTTCAATAAGTACAGCATGACTATAAATGTATTCTCTCTTCCTTATGATTTTTCTTTATATTTTCTTTTCTCTGACTTGCTTTATGGTATGAATATAGCATATAACACATAGAACGTACATACAAATGTGTGTTGTTTGTTATTGGTACGACTTCGGATAAACAGTAGGCTTTTCATTGTTAAGTTTTGGGGGGAAGCAAAAGTTACATACAGATGTTCGACTTCATAGGAGGTCATTGCCTCTAACCCTCATGTTGTTCCGTAGTCAACTGTGTAAGTTTTCCCAAGAACTATTTCCTCTTCCTGACATTTTATTTTATTTATTTTTTCAAGATTTATTGGGGGGGAGGGGCAGAGGGAGAGGGAGAGAGAGAATCTCCAGCAGACCCCCCCCCACTGAGGCAGAGCCTGATGTGGGGCTTGAAGTGAGGCTCAATCCTAGGACCCTGAGATCACAGCTTGAGCAGAAATCAAGAGCCAGATGCTTAACCTGGTTTCCCTGACATTTGATTTTTAATTTTTTTTTCTTTAAATAGACTCCATGCCCAGTGTGGGGCTCCAACTCACAACCCTGAGATCAAGAGTCACACACTCCACTGACTGAGCCAGCTGGCTCCCTCTTCTTGACATACTACTAATAATATAATACACAATAAATTATTACTCATTTTACTTGGCACAAACATTGGGAAGGACACATTCATAGGACACACACTCTGTAATAAGTACATATTATCCCAGACCTGTACATTCTTTTCTTCTTTAAACCTTGTCCCATTTTGCAGATGAGAAAACTGAGCCACAGTTAAAGTAACAAGCCAAGTCACAGAGCTCGTACAGGACCCAACAAGTCAGGGTCTGTGTTGTCCGCACACCCTGGGGGTGGTGATGGCCCGTGAGTGTCCCAGTGGGTAGTGTGTGACTCATGGTGGTAAGTCAGATGGGAGGAACGTTCTTGAAGCTCCCCAACCCCACTGTAATCCAGTGAAAACAAAACACTGAGATCATAGATAGCTTGTTCATGGACAATTTTTAAACTACACAGCTATTAAATTCCCACACAAAGCTTAGAGAGATTAAGAAATTAACCCAACAACACTCAGCTCATAAAACCCTAAATCCTGGAAGATTAAGACCAGTACTTACTAACACTTCAAGCATGGGGCTTATAGGGCTCTGTGATAATTTAGGGAAGATGATCTGTGCTTTCTGAGGACTTCAAAGAAAAAGTTATTTTAAAAGTATAACAATATTGTAATGATGCCATATGAACATAAAAGAAGAAATGTTTAAAAAATGATTCCCCACCCCGGGCCTAACTGCCCTAACACCGTACTTTTATTTTTCCATCTCCTTTTGGTGACTGGCCATATTTATGCATACTTTACATAATTATCATCAAGGCAAAGATCCAGTGGAATTTCCCAGTCAACCATTAATCATAGCATTTTTCAGTGTCGCTACGTTTTCTTCACTATACCCATTTTATCGATAAACTAGGATTTTCTTAGGCTTTCACTGATTTCTCCGTTTTTCCTTCCTCTCTCCCTCTGCCTCGCCAGCCTCCCTGCCCTGTGACTTCACATGATCCCTGCTGATGTTAAGGGTTGCGATCCAAAATCGGCCCCAGACAAAACTGGACTGAAGCCATAAAATCGTGGTTTGGGTTTTTGGAAAGGAAGTCGTAATTTGGGGGCAGGGGAGCCTTCCCACTTTTCAAATGTGACACTTTCTCTCCCTTCTCCCAGCATTAGTTTTGCCAAGCAGTAATCTGCCTCTGTGAGGCACACCTTTAAGAGCAGTTAGCCTCTGACAGCCGCAGCCAAGTTCTGTTAACAGAGCCGAGCTGATGGAAAAAGCGGTGTACCTGGTCGCCCGGGCTACGCCTCCAGTGTGCTTTAGCTATTAGTTGCAGGCTGGGAGCACTTAAAAATAAATCATCCAGGTCAAGGCAAACATTAATCCTTGCTCCAGAGCTTGTTAATTTTTTAAGTTAATGAGCTGGAGCAGAGGCACTAGAATGTTCACAGTCTGAAGCCTCCCCCCACCAGCAAACCAGGGGTCAGACAGTGTATTTTCTGACCTCGTGGGTGGTCGATGTCCCAAACTGTATGCAGCAGTTTCTGTTCTGCTGATCCTAGGCTGGCCCACAGAACTGAGCTCTTCTGCTGATTCGCTGTCCCCTACAGCGAGCTCTTGGGTCACTAGTGGGTAGCATTTCAAGATTTGGACTTCTGCGGGTGCCTCGGTGGCTTGGTCAGTTAAGCGTCTGCCTTTGGCTCAGGTCCTGATCCCAGGTTCCCGGGATTGAGCCTTATCCGTCTCCCTGCTTCTCCCGCTCCTCCCTGCTTGTGCTCGCTTGCTCGCTCTCTCAAATAAATTAAATCTTTAAAAAAAGAAAAAAGAAAAAGATTTGGACTTCTGCTTTCAGGAAGTTGACAAATACCTATTTCTGAAGCCCTGCACTAGGGGTCTGGGAAGGTGAACGAGCTTTGGGGCCCTGTGTCAGCTCTAGGGGCTTGCAGTCAAGTGGGAGAGCTCTAAACTTGAGAAGGCAACAGTTCAGGGGGCACATGGGTACTGCAAGGCTGACAGAAGTGTAGGGGAGTGAAGGCTTCCGGGAATGGAGAGTCAAGATGGGTTTCATTCACTCATTCAACAAATATTTATTGAGCTGGGAACATTGTAATGGATGCTGGTAAAACTGCATTTGAGTCTAGGGTAAAGCAGATGCCAAGACAGTGATTTCGGAAAGTAGGATTAAGAAACTAAAAGAAGATCTGGAGAAAGGGCTTTCCAGACCAAGGGAATAGCAGGTGCCAAGGCCCTGAGGCAGCAGGAGCCCAGTCTGGGAGAGTTAGTGCATAGGCCCCTCTCCACCTTCAGGTCTTGGCTGCAACATCTCCTCACCAGAGAAGCCTTCTCTTCATCCTCTCTCAAATAGTACATCACATTTCACTTGCCTCCCACACACCCTGCTTTTTTTTTCTTGTTGGTATTCATGACATGATTTTACATTTTATAATCATTTTTGGTTTGCTTGCTTGCTGTCCCCAGCTAGAAAGTGAACTCTGTGAGATCTGGGACTTTGTTCTGTTTATTCCTATTCCTCAGGTGCCTAACCTGTTGCCTGGTACAGAGTAAATGCTTAGTGAATGCTGAGATGGCCAAATGAAAGTTTCATGTGGTTGAGCATAGAGAACAGGGGAGACAGTGGTATAAGATTCAGAGGACATAGATGGGAAGGAGGGAGCGCCAAGCATTTATGAGGGAATTGTGTAAATCCTCTATAGGGACCATGCAAACAAAAGATGCACAGGGGCCTAAGAAGTCATCTAGAAGGCAAACCAAAGAGCCCTCAGTGGGAATCACAGCAAGCAGTAGCCCTTCTTCTACCTACTACATTGATCTTTCCTCTTTTCCTCCCCCTCTCTCTCCTTTCCTTTCTCTCTTCTATTTTTCTTCCCATGTTTTTTGAGCACTTACTATGCTCCAAGCCCCACTGACCCCAGAGATACAAAAGAGGAACAAGACATGGTGGGATATTTGACTTCAGAAAGAGCAATGGCCCATCCCAAAGATTTGGAAGGAAAGATTCAAATGACGCCCAAATGTAGGGAACTGAATTATTTGGGCATAAACTTGTATGTGTGTTCCTAGTTTTTCTTATAGCTTAGAGTGTAAACAATGACATCTGATAATTGGCTTAGAGATCATAGTTCTAGGAGTTCATGTCTGACTCACTAACGCTGATGGATGTGTATATATTTCTATAACTGAGAGTCAAATAATTATTATAAAGAATTAACGTAGCCATTGGCAAATAAGATCAACGTAAACATGCGAAGTCAATTCACATGGATTTAATGAAAAGGCTATATAAGGATAATAGAAGTATTTGACTTACCAGGGGAGGAGTGTGTTTGTGTGTCAACCTCTTTGATGGGACTTTGCAGGAAAAAGAATTGTGTTGTCTCATTTCCTTCCCCTCAGGAATAATCCCGGCTAATGGGAAGGTGAACGTGACCGTCAAATTTACACCATTCAAGTACGGGATTGCACAGATAAAAATGCAGCTGTGGATCTCACAGTTCAACTCTCGGCCGTATGAATGTGTCTTCACTGGAACGTGCCGTCCCAACATGACTTTACCGTATGGTTGCTTTGGAATGTCTTTGTTTCTTCCTAAAACTTTGTAAAAAAGATCTGAGTCTCCATGTCTTCCATTCTTTCTTTGTTTTGTAACAAAATGCCATCAAAAACCGTACTTAAAATGATGCACTTTCAGAAAATACTCTTTAAAGTCTAACAGTAATGCATAGAATAGCTCTAGGCTTGTGGCGGTAGCTGTTCCTGCCTCGAGGGAAGAGATGATCAAGAAAAGGTAGATGGAGGGATACTTGCCTTCACTGAACCCTGCTGGTTGATCATATGACCAGTTTTAACCATATGTGTGTATTATATATGTGTGTATCACATGATATATATCTCTGACCCTATGTATTATGGTCTTCCAAATTTTTTTCTAAGATTTATTTATTTGAGAGAGAGAGCACCTACTATGGGGAAGGGCAGAGGGAAAGGGAGAAGGACTCTTAAGCAGACTCCACGCTGAGCACAGAGCCCAACATGGGGCTCTGTCCCATGACCCTGAGATCACGACCTGAGCCAAAATCAAGAGTCAAACACTTAACTGACTGCACCACCCGGGTGCCCCCATTCTTTCAAATGTAAACCATAAGACAGGAGCAGCATAACCATTTTCAAAATTTCAGTATAACATTATAATGAACTGAGGGCCTGCTGTGTGCGGTGTCCACTGCAAAGCCCCATGGGACATGGTCCACACTCTGAAGATGCGCCCAGCAGAGGGACCAAAAGAAGTCGTGGATCACAAGTGACTTCAGCATAGGGCAAAAATGAGAACTTGCCACATGGGAGGTTTCGTTGGGGTTTTGTTTTTTAAGAACCCTCAGCATTCAAGTCTGCATAAAGGTGTGAAATGGGATTAAGTTTTACTTCATAAAAATTTTTTTCCAAACCCCTATTTCTGTTTGAATGTGAGCTTGTATTTTTATATCCCTACGTACCTGGTTAAAATGGTAAGTTTTTCCCAATATGCATGATACTTATAAAAGCTGAAGGAAAACTTGTCACAGTTTTGATCCTAACCTTGGAAAATCCTTATAGATTTTTGAAAATGATAAAGAAATAGCTGGCCATTCCTTCTCTCCCCTCACACATAGATAGACCTCACATAGCACCCTCATTCGGCATATTATTATGTAGAGTAACATCCTTATATCGAAACATGAACTAATTCCATGACTCATTATGTATTTATATCATGATCTTCTTCCAAAAACTTCAAAGCAGCCTGAATCAACTGTAGGATGTTAGGGTGGCCTGCCGAACCCAAATCCTGCAGTTACTGTAGGAGAAAGAAAATCATGCCAGCAATAAACAAGTAACACTGGATATAAATAAAAGGCAGTAGTAATTTTTCTGCTATTTTCTGGCCAAGAAAATGTGATTTGCCATGTCACGTCACGTGCTGCGATGTACAAATGACTTTCTTAAGGACATCACTTGAGTGGAATTTTTGCTTCCCACAGATGTGTTCTTAAAAACACAAGAGCGTTGTATGGAAGAAACACCACGCAAATGGCAGGCATCCCCTCTTTCTAAACTTTTTTTTTTTTTTTGGTCACCCAGCTGGAGTTTAATATCTTATTTAGTGCACTCCTGAAGTTTACAAGGACTCCGTCTCAAGACCTGCATGTCTCTCCAGACTGCAGATAGTACTAGAAACTATGAGCTTTTTCCATGCAGGAAAAGAATTAGCCAGGCTATGGCATTCTCTGAAAAGTGTCACAGGCAGCTTCTTGTTGTTATTTTCAGAATGAAGTGTAGGAGGGACTTACTCAGGTCCCACGAGTAACTCCTTAGGAAAATGTATCACTTTCTTAGACCCCTTCATGTCCATTGTCAGCAGTCAGATCCTTTAAGGAACCTGTTCTGTTTTGTTTTTTAACAGTTTCAAAAATTTTTTGTTGTTCCCCTATATTTATAGCAGAGGGGATGTCAAAGTTCTGATGAAATATGGGTGGAGGGCCCCTGCTGGCTCCCTAACCCAGGGCCTCCACTGTGCCCACCACAGTCTGTTGGTCAATGTGTATGTCACTAAAGGCCACTTCCCTCAGGCCATTGACATTTCAGGATTCTCTTTTGTAGGCGATGTTAATTTTGAGATGGCTGGCACATCTCCTGTGTTGTGCAGTGGGGTCCATTCAGGAGATGTTCAGCAGATGGTTTGTGACCATCAGAATGAATGAATATCAGTGTATTCTTATTTCTGTAATATCAGGGACATACATAATCCTGCAAAACAGGCATTCACATATTCTCACTTAAAGAAATGCTTCATAGCACAGAACATGAAGTAGTTCTAGTACATCCCATAATATGATTCCAGGAGTTTCTGTAGGCAGGCTAGTAGCCCTGTCTGTACCTACATATGTCCAAAGACTTTTCAGTTGCAGAAAAGATCTCAAACATTAATCAGAGTCACTTGGGCATAGTCATTCTTTTACTAGGAACATACATCAGTGGAAGAACTTTTTTTTTAATGTAGTAAATTTAGCTATTGAAAACCAACAGCCGAGAAACAAATCACACTAGAGCAGGAGAGCATTTTCTAGCCTGTCATGTTATCTACTTGTTATGTTCTTTGAGAAGGTAAGGAGGAGCTGCCATTGGTAGACGATTTTGGCCTGTAAGATTATAGTGTGGTACACTGACATTGCATTCATTTTGGTAGACCACTGTTTTAGCACACAGATTTATTTTTAGTGTAGATAGAGTCACTACTGGACTGAAAGTCATGATATTATCAGAAGGAATCTAAAAATAGGAACCTTGTGGGACACCTGGCTGGCTCAGTTAGCACAGAGCACGCAACTCTTGATCTCGAGGTTGTAAGTTCGAGCCCCATGTTGGGTGGAGAGATTACTTAAAAAGCCTTTAAAAAATAGGAACCTTGGGGTGCCTGGGGTGGCTCAGTTTAACCTCTGCCTTCGACTCAGGTCATGATCCTAGGGTCCTGGGATTGAGCTTCGTGTCGGGCTCCCTGCTCTGTGGGGAGCCTGTTTCTCCCTCTCCTGTTCCCAAAATCCTAAAAAA
Organism: Enhydra lutris kenyoni; assembly: GCF_002288905.1. Lineage (NCBI taxonomy): Eukaryota > Metazoa > Chordata > Mammalia > Carnivora > Mustelidae > Enhydra > Enhydra lutris. The sequence continues at coordinate 103,848,362 of NW_019154085.1, forward strand.
CAGTAGGAACCTTGAATTGTTGGATTATATAGTAATTTAATATCTGTTTTAAACTATAGATTAGAAGAATTTGAAAGATTAAATGCTCTTTCTAAGGAAGTGGACCGTCCTCCAGAAAAGGCAATGACACGCATACATTTTCAGCAGCTGCCACCAAAACTAAAGCCTCTGAAGATTAAGGTAACCTGGGCGTTATGCTCAATATGATGGAAGGAATGACAGAAAAGCACAATAATGACTTATCCCTCCTGATCTTGGTCTCAGGAAATTGAATATCAGAACTTGAGATTTCCGGTAGATTTATCAAATCCATATGCCGTGGCAACTGTTTTAAACCAAGAACCAGGAAAACTGAAGATTAAAGAATTAAGAGAAGGTAACTAGCTGATCCGTTCGTCACATTTACTATTTATGAACAACAACAGCAAAACCCAGTTAGGTTGCTGTTATGTTTTGCCATTAAAAACGTGTTTTTGTCTTGGCAAATGATGCTGATTTGATTACTGACATAATCATTGTTTGCTCTTGCCCTCAGTTTTGGACCAAGGCAATGAGATTTCAAAAACAAGACAGATGAAGGAAGCACTCTTTGAACAGAAAGTCAGACAGGACACTTACGAAGAGATCGAAAATCACCTTAAGTGGTAAATATTGAGCAGTTCAATTTATATCAAGGGAGAGGACAGCGTTTTTAGTAATGGCTTTTTATACATGAGACATGATGAAATGTAATCGCTTTGTGCCCTTTGAAAGGTTTCATTATTTCCTCTCCTCTACTGGACCTGAGACGTTTCTCTTTAGCATAAATCACCATGACCAAACCATGCTCTTTCCTAAGTGTGACCAGATAGTGGCAGAGACAGAGCAAACTGTGGGAGACACCAGGACACTGCTCCCTACTGATCACTGCTGCCAGCATCCTGTCTCTCCTTTAGGGGCCCCTAATCTCGCCCCCCACCCCACCTCAGCCCCCTGTACCCTGGGGTGTCTGCCCAGGTGCCTCTGGGGATCCCAGCAGTGCAGGCTGGAGTGGGGGAGGCTCTGGGTGGAGGTTCCAGAGCTCAGCTGTGAGACCTCTGTCCTGTTCTTCTGTGGTCAAAATACATCCCTGTCCCCAGGTTTTTACCGGATCATACCAGAACTATCCATGTGCCCAGACCCCACTAAACTTGAAAAACTCTTGAGCTGAGCTAAAAAAGAAACCCTTAGAAAGAGTCTTGGAGAGACCACTTGCCCATGCCCCACAGCCATACTTCTCAGACGGAGAGAACACTCGCCAACTTCCCAGGCCTTCACGGATGTCCCCCATCCCGCCACCCTGCTTGCCCGGGGCAGTGCCCTCCATGTCTCACAGAAGCATCTTTCCTTCCACAGCAGCCTCTCTCTCACAGTCTGGCCCTGGTTAAATGCGAAGTTCACCAAGTCACTGCAGATCATTTTTTAAAATACTCTTTCCCTGTTACAAAAAATGGCCACACTGTCATTGTAGAAAAGCTGAAAAATACATATATATTTTTTAAGGGGAGAGAAGTGGGGAAAAAAGTCTGTAATGCATTGACTGCCGCCAACACTGGGGTCTTTCCTTCCTTTGGTGCTTTTTTGTAGCGCGCCTGAGATCACAGCCGCAATTCAGTTCTGAAGGCTCTGTCATTCACTGACTATTTTCTTCCGGCTTTTTCTTATCAGAAAAAGAATTTAAACCTGCCAGTAACACCCACATACACTAGACATCGGTTCACTAGTTGTTGACATTATGCCACATACACTTGCACTGTCTACACACACACACACACACACACACACACACACACACACACACACACCTGCTTTTGAAGCATTTGAAAGTGAGCTGCAGACATCACGGAGCTTTGCTCTTAGAGGCGTTAGCACGTGGCTCCTAAGAACAAGGATATTCTCCAACAGCAGCCTCATCACTTCCAAGAAATCTAAAACTGACGCCATAATATTAGAATCACCAGCCTCTCTGCACATTCACCCAGTGGTCTCAATAATGTCCTTTCCATCTGGGCTTCTGTTTGGTTGGTTTTCGGAGAGGAAGACTCCGCCATCCAAACAAAGGTCAGACCATTTGTACTTAGCTTCCAGGTCTCTCCAGGCTCCTTCCGTCAAACAGTTCTCCAGACACCCCGTCCCCTTTTAAAATCATAGCAACTGTTTATTTTGAACATGTGCCAGGCTCCGTGATCAATACGTTACATACCAGAATTTTCTAAACTGTGCTAAAGTTCACAAAGCGCACAATTCACAATGTTAACCGTTTAAACGTGTACGATGCAGATGTTCTCATTGTATTCACAGGCTCATTCAACCGTCCCCATCATGCCACACTAAAACATTTGCATCACTCCAGAAGGAAACCCCATACCTATTAAGCAGTCACTCCCCATTCCCTCTCCCCTCCCTGCCCTCGGTCCACTTTCTAGCTCTATAAATTTGCTGATGCCGGACATTTCAAGTGAATGGAATCCTACATACATAGGGGGCCTTTTGTAACTGGTTTCTTTCATTTAACACAGGTTGGAGGTTCATCTGTGTCATAGCATCTGTCAGGACTTTGTTCCTTTTTTATGGCCGTGTAATGTTCCATTGCATGGATTGACTACATTTTATTTACTCATTTATCAGTTGACAGGCATCTGGATGGTTTACACTTTTTGGTTATTGTGAAGAAGACTGCTGTGAACATTTACATGCAAGCTTCTGTTGAACACATCTTTTCAGTTCTCTAAGGTGGGGAATTGCTGGGTCATATGGTAAATCTATGTTTAGCATTTGGAGAAACAGCCAGACTGTTGCTATAGTCTCTACAACTTCTCTCCCCCGTGGCCCACCTCCAGTATCTCCACACCCCCTTCGGTTGTTGAGAATAGCAAAGACACTCCATCCCCAAACTGACCGTGGTATTCTGAAGGGCTCTGGAAGCTGGGTTTGTTTGTTTGTTTCCTCCCCAGGCAGGTGCACCTCGGTAGAGATCATATGTCTTTTAAATTTAGAAAAGACCTTGCTGAAGAGCGGCAAAGAGAAAACATCAAATATAAGGTCAGAGTCACTAATTCAATGGTACTGATTGCGCTAAATAGTTTGAATTCCTGCTATATGCAAGAGGGCACATGGGAAGAAGGAACACATAGTTCCGTTGAGAGGGGAGGAGGCTGATGACAAGTTAATTGTTAACCATAAATCAAGGCTGGCTGTAGATGTCACAAGAAACCTCTACTAAATATTGTGGGGAGTCAGAGGCCAAAGAGGAGAAAGAGCTCATCTAATTGGAAAGCTTCCTCCAAGACACGGTATGATTTTGAAAGGCAGTAAAGAGGACAAAGGCGTTTAATTCAGAGGGAGGGCAATGCCTCAAATTCAGGTTGGAGTTCTGGGTGTGGCATACGCCTGCCCCGTGATCTGCAGAGCACGAGAGTAAGAGGGACCCACGGACAGGGACCAGGAGTGACGCCAGAGCCAGAGCCAGAAAAAAGTTCCAAGCCAGCGACCCTCAAGGGGGCCTGAGCCGAGAGAATGACACACTGGTTGAGGGGAGGGGCCGCGGCCGGCTTGTCAAGGCGGCACCTGCAGATTCAGGGGGGGAGGGGAGAGACGGGAATGGCGGAACTGTGCCACACCCCTGGGCTCACCGTGTGTGAGAGACCTTGTTCGCTGAGAGCAGGTGCGGGGGGCGCTGGGGACAGGCCCATAGTCACTGAAGCACAGGGCACTCGCGGGCCAGAGGAGATAAGGCTCGGCTCGGGCTTCCTGCCTCAGGGGCTGGGACTTTGTTGGGAGGACTGACGGAACCATCCTGTGTGGTACTAGTCTGCTCAGGCTGTGGTAACAAGTACCAGACTGGGAGGTGTAGGCAACAGAAATGTGTTTTCTCACTGTTCTGGAAGCCCAAGGTCAAGGTGCATGATCTTCTAAGGGACACGAGGGAATGATCTCTCTTCTCGACCTACAGACCATATTTTCCCTGTGCCTTCACATTTTTTTCCTCTTTCCAAACTTCTTCTTATAGAAGACACCGGTCACACTGGAGTAAGGCCCACCCTGTGACCTCCTTGTAACTTGATTACACCTTCAAACACAGCGTTTTCAAACACAGTCACATTCTGAGGTGACTGCGGGTTAGGATTTCAACATATGAGCTTTGGAGGGACATAATTCCGCCATAACACATATATTTAAGCTTGGGATTGTGAGCTTCCCATGGTCAGTACTACACGAAGTGGCCACACTGGGTGGGAGGGATTAGGGAAAAACATGGATCTTGTTGGATAGGAATCTATTTTTCTTCCTAGAATACATTTTTCTTACAGAATACATTTTTCTTCCTAGAGCTTCTTTCTGATTGGATTCCAAATCAGATACTCAAGTAAATTTATCTTTTCTTTATTTTTTACAAGAGAGAATGTAAAATGATTGCATCAGTAAACCTTAGCATTTAGGGAAGGCAAGTATTAGATTGACATTGAAATTTAGTTTGATTCTGGTTCTGTTTCTCTGCACTGGATTTTAAAAACAAAACATTGAGTATTCTGTCCACCCCACAACGGGATGATAACCATTTTAGAGATGAAGGTGACACAAACGTGGCACAACCAGGCAGGGCAGTGTGACAGCAAAGGCTGGATTGCCAGCCTTTGGTCGCCAGGGAACTCAACTGTGTATTTGCCTTGCAAGCGTGTTTAACAAGTGCTCTTTGTCTGTAAGACTCTGCTAGTGAATGAGCCACTGTCCCTGCCCTCCAGAAAGGCACAGTCCACAAGGGGCACAGAAACATTAAGAGATGATTTAAAATGTGCCAAGTGCTGTCACAGCTGGCAAAGAAGGGCAGGGGATCGAATGGTTCATAGGCATCCCGCTTAGGTGCGTGCTGGCGATTTTAAATGAGATCCCAAATACAGAAGAGAAGTTCAACTTAAGACATGTTACACATGGAGGGCCTGGAGGGCATCCTGGTGGTGGCTACAGGAACAAGTATACCTCAGCAGAGAGGTGGAGAGTAGACGCAGAATAGCGCCATGGACTGGGGAAAGTTAATGGAGCGAGAAGCTGGTAGCTCCAGGTGGGAAAGCCAGAGAACCTCATGATTTGAGGGGAGAGCAGCAGATATCGAAGGAGCCAGAAGGAGAAATGGTCAGGGAGGTCAGGAGAACCGGGTGACACTGAAAAAGCAGATGGGGAGGGATCCAGGATGGTGGGGCCCGAGAAGTACATGGTGTGTTGGACCACTTAGAAGGCCTGTTTTGCCATAGCGATAGCCATCCCGGGAGAGAAGTGGAGATGAAAAGCCAAATGGCCACAGCTCAAGGAATGCAAGGAAGTGAGTGGCTGGTTTCTTGAGAAGCTGAGATGACCAGAAGCGAAGAATCAGGGCATGGACCATTCCAAGGGGATGTGGTGTCAAAGAGCAGGTTTCTAAGTTGGAAAACTCCAGAGCATTTGTACACTGAAGGCAAAAAACAACCGCAGAGGGAAGGGCTAAAGAAATTTGGGAAGAGGCCTTGGTCGGAGGGGAAGACTGACCTTGAGGAAGGACATGGTGTCAGGCTCGCATGCCGAGAGAGGGCCGTTGAAGGCTGCATGTGGCCTTGTCCTTCTGGGTGCCCCAGGAGGCCAGGCCAGCTGCAGAGATAGCCATGAGCACTGGTTGGAGAGTGGCCTGCAGAGAGGAGCTAGTAGTCACAAGGGTAGCCAAGGGGAGAAGGAAAGAAGACTTCATGTGCTTAACATCACTCACTGGGCCCTTGAGCCCCAGTGTAGCTTGGCAGCAAGTGCTGAGGGACCCTATTCTGTGTGTCTGGGAGCGCTCATCAGGCAGCTGAATCCTGGCGGGTGACCCAGTGGCAAGGAACACCTGAAGGCCCAGGCCATGTGGCAGAAAGCTGAGACAAGGGATCTGGGCGGGGAGATGGGGGTGTGGGGAGGGCAGGAGTGGAGGGAGTGGGAGTGGGCAGGATGATGGGCTTTTACCCAGGAGATGGTTGATGATAGTAAATTTCAAAACACATCATAATAAGTAGAGTCTTGATATAAGACCTTACCCTCCTCTCTCTTCTAGCTATCAACCTATTTGCTAATCCCTCCTTTAAGATGCTATTTTATTTTATTTTATTTTTAGTGGTGGTGGAGGTCTGGGTCTCTTCCCACAAAATCTGTCTTTCGAGGCTAACATCCATAGTCTCAGTCTCAGACTCAGCTCCCTGATATGTGCAAATCAGAGCTAGACAGCTCACCACCTGGTGTCAATAACAAACTCTCTCGTTTCTTCTGTTAATATGGTGATCGGAATAGATTGCTTCCAGTTAAGTCTTTAAAAATTATGGCAAACAGCATACATACAAGCCAAGCTAGATCTGGAAGTAATTTAACAAGTAATAAAAACCACAAATAGGTAAAAACTAACAAGCTTTTGCTGTGGACACAGTCCCTTTTTCCATGGAGGCAGGTGTATGCAGACACCAAGCCAAGCCCAGCCAGCCAGGCTTCCGGGGGAGTGTGCCATGTCTCCTGGGTAATGGGCCAGAGAGCTCCAGGGTCCTGGGGAAGCAGGAGGTGGGGAAGGGCAGCAGCCTGGGAGAAGACACTTATTCCAGGGAAAGGGCAGATCCCAGAAGAGGGGAGGACTTAGGCACCTTTGTTAAACCCCGTACTGGGATAATCAGCTCTGAGGAGGAGCTTGAAACTTTAAGTTCTTTTTAAAATGAAATCTCTACACTCCCGTGGTTACACGGTTTCTTATAAAATCCTTCTGGTGAGTTTTAAATGCTTTGGAAATGATTTCCAGAGCCACTGTCCCCTGGTTATGGAAAGAAAGTTCTGGGTCCACTCAGCTGTTAGAACCCCCTATGTTTAAACAGTGAGTATGATTATAATGAGCCCTTTAACTCTCTGTCACCCACTCCCAGCCAGAACTTCGTGTGTGGTTGTGACTGATGCTTTGATAGGTTTCTATCAGCTTTAAAGAGATATACAGTTGTGTGTGTTTGTCTTCAATTTCAATATTTTTGGTGATTGAAAAACCCAGGTAGATCGAGGAGATCCTGTTTTGGATGAGGAATTTCAGCGCACCAAGACAGAAGTCCACCAGAAACGGGTTGTTCATAGTCTAGAAGAAGTGGGTAACTTTCCTTTATTTGGGAGCTAATTATCAATAGCCCTTTATATTCTTATTTTTAAAACACTAAACAATTTTATAGAAATGCTTTTACCAAGAGATATTTACTAAGTTTTAATTTGCATTTTAATTTATATTTTCAGAGTGTTTTTTTACTATATATTTGCAAGTGAAGTATCAAAAATCATGATGTTTCCCTTAAAATTAACAGCATTAAATTCTTTGGCTCCTCCTTTATGCCCTTCTACTTTCTCTTTCTTGGTCTTCTTTTTTGTTTCCCTTTGCTCTCTAAGCCCCTGTCTGCAGGTCCTTCCTGGTGGGTCTCTGAGCCTATGTTCCTTGCCTCCTGCCCTTGGTGGGAAGGATACACAACAGGAGGACAGAAGCTAGAGATTCTCAAGCTCTCTTACAGATTTGGGACCTAGGAAAAGCCCTCTTAGTTTCTGTACCTCAGTCTCCTCAAATATAAAATGGGGACAGTGGCTCCTTCCCCTGAGTGTCCTCTGTCATGTGATAGTATCTGGTTAAAACCCCAATTTTTAATTTTAATGATGAGACAATTTGAGAGACAGAGAGAACACAAGAACAGGGTGAAGGGCAGAGGGAGAAGCAGACTCCTAGCTGAGCGGGGAGCCTGACAGGGGCTGGATCCAGAACCAGTCCTGGGATCATGTCCTGAGCCAAAGGCAGATGCTTAACCAACTGAGCCACCCAGGCACCCCTACACCCAGGCACCCCTACACTGTCAATTTATTAAAACCCAAATCTCAAATTCCACTTTTGGCCCCCAACCCAAGAAGTATTCCCTATACTGCTACGTTACACTAGGAGTGTAGAATAAATGCTCATTCCATGGTGGAACAGATAAGTCATAAGTTGATTTAGGGTCAGGCTCTAAAACGTTTTTTTTTTTTTTTTTTAAAGATTTTTTATTTATTTGACAGAGAGAGAGATCACAAGTAGGCAGAGAGGCAGGCAGAGAGAGAGGGGAGGAAGCAGGCTCCCTGTGGAGCAGAGAGCCCGATGCGGGGCTCGATCCCATGACCCTGAGATCATGACCTGAGCTGAAGGCAGAGGCTTTAACCCACTGAGCCACCCAGGTGCCCCTCTAAAACGTTTTTATTAAGTGCTCCTACCTGGAGTTAAATTTAAACCTAAGATATGCCTGTGTTCTATTTTCACAGAAAATCAAGGAGTTCCATCCTAATTTTGATCCACTCGTTAATAATACCTGGGTCAACAGGTTCAGGGCACAAAAGCGCTTTCAGCAAGCTGCACGCAAGGTAAGTCCCAGCACCAAACGGAAATTTTAATTGGCTTAGTCCTCAGCACAAGAAAATCGAATGACTTTTTCTAACAGTTTTATTGACATATAATTCATTTCCTGTAAAATTCACTCTTGTAAAGTATACATTTTGGTGGGTTTTAATGTATTTACACAGTTCTACAGCCATCACCACGATCTAACTTTAGAACATTTAAAAAATTTTATTGAAGTGTAGTTAGCATACAATGTTATAGTAGTTTCAGGTGTAAAATATAGTGATTTGACAATTAATTTTAGAATAACTTTTTATCACTGCAAAGAGAAACCTGGTTCCCATTAGCAGCCCCTCTCCATCCCCCAGTCCTTGGCAACCAGAGATCGGCTTTCTGTCTCTATGGATTCACCCTTTCTGGACATTTCATACACACGGAATCATAGGGCACATGGCCTTTTGTAACTGGCTCTTTCACTCAGCTGGTTTTCAAAGTTCATCATGTGGTAACCTGTACCAGTACTTCATTTCTCTTTTATGGGTGGATACTATCCCATCATCCCATCGTGTAGATACGCCATATTGTATCTTTTCATCCACTGAAACATTTGTGTTGTTCTCACTTTTTGGTCATTATGAATAATAATGTTATGAACATTCCATTCGTGTACATGTTTGTGTACATGTTTTCAGTTCTCTTGGATATATACCTAAGAGTAGACTTGCCCTGTCATGTGGTAACACTAGAGCAGTTGGACTTTGATCAGTTACTTCTAGAGAGAGCAATCGCTAATTCCTGTGGGATCTAGTCTCATCCAGGCTTATGGCTTTCCCTTCAAGATGTGTCATCTCATTTCACCCTCATGGTGGCTTTCCACCCAACCCATTAGAGCCTCCAATGGCTTGCTGTGATCGGGATAAAAAATAAAAGGTGTCTTAAAAAAAATTAAAAAAATAAAAAATAAAAAAATAAAAGGTGTCAGTGACTCCCTAGTCTAGCTGCAGCCATACCTCTCTAGCCTAGCCCCACCCTCCACCCCGCTCCCTACCTTCATCCTCTGTGTGGTCCCAGTCCTCATCTCCCAAACACACCAGCCCGTTCCCTACTACAAACCTTGTCATGCTTCACCTGAAGAGACATTCCATCTCCCCTCCATGTGCATACTTGTCCTATGAGCCAGCATGAGCCCACCGAGCCATCACCAAGCCAAGGTGCCTCTTGCTTCTTATGCTGCTAGTAGATCCCTTGTCCCAGCCACTCGAGTGCAGCCGCCTTGCAGAGGAGAGTCATTCCTCAAGCAGGGGAGAGCCGTGCTCGAAACCTGGACTCTGGAGCCAGGCTGCCTGCCTCTAATTATTCTTTTTCTTTTTTTTTTTTAAGAGAGAGAGAGTGAGAGAGAGCATACATGTGAACAGTGGGGAAGAACAGAGGGAGAGAAGGAAGCAGATTTCCCGCTAAGCAGGGAGCCCGACATGGGGCTTGATCCCAGGACCCTGGGATCATGACCTGAGCCAAAGGCAGCCACTTAATGATTGAGCCACCCAGGATCCCCTGCCCTTAATTCTTGATGCCACTAATGAGCTTTCTGATCTTGGACAAGTTCTATAACCTCCATTAGCTTCCTCCTCCTCCGTAACTGAGGATCACAGTAAGACCTGTCTCGGAGTTGTTGTGAACATTAACTGGGCGAATATGTATAAGGGACTCCAAAAGTTTATAAACTTTCTCCATCGAGCAGTGTTTTTAGCCTGGACTGAGGACCGTCTAGGGGAGAGACAGAGCTCACTGATCAGTGACCTGCGCACCAGCCTCCAGGGTCCTGCGGGACCCTATCCCTGCTGAGATTCTGTCTGGGTGGGCTGCTATGTGCAGAACAGAGGTGGCCACAAGGAGCTCAGTGTGGGGAAGGAAGTGGTGGAAAGAGGCAGGGCGAAGCTGTGCTCCAAGGCAGGAGGGCACAGCTGTTGACAATGGGCAAACAGCAGCGATACGGGCCAGGCTGGCTTCTCCATGAGTGCGACCACCTGGCCTTTCTGGGCTGAGCCCTCCAGGGTGATAAAGGTATTGTCAGCTGTTGTGTGCTTTGCTCTGAGCGATGGCTCAGTCTTTCCCTCACTCCCCAGATGAGTCAGATCAAGGCGCAGATATGTCCCCAGCCTGATGACTTCCTGTCATCTCTCCAACTCAGCCACAGCCCTGTCATCCCCTGCCTAGACCAGTGTGACTCGCCCTGCCTTCCCTGCTTCCAGTCTCCCCCACAGCAGCCACAGTAGTATTCCCGAAGCCAAAAGGTGAGGGTACCCCTCCTCCGGTAAAACCCTCCAAAGTCTTCCCATTGCAACTGGAATGAAGCATAAAACTTTTTTCAAGGCCACAGGCCACTCTGGACTTCTCTCTGTCCCTTAGACCTGTCTCCTTTGTTCCTGAAGCAGGATCTTCCTCTTTGCTATTTCCTCTGCTCTGAATTCTCTTTTTCAGATCATTCTCTCCTCATCATTCCAGTTTTAGATCAAACCTCACCTTCTCAGTGAGGTCTTCCATCATTACCCTTGCAGCAGTGGCCAGACCACTCCCCTCCCCACGTCCTCCCCCATCATGCCCTCGGGTATGTGAGCGCGCGTGCACACACACACACACACACACACGTTAGAATGTCAGTTGGGTGCAAGCAGGAACAACCGCATCTGATAAGCCTTGAACAGAACTGACCGGGCATCAGCACGTCATACTATTAATTTGTTAAATGAGAGCCCCTTATGGGATGGAAAGGGCTATTAATCATGGAAGGAATGGTCCCTTTGGCCACAGCTCAGAGCACGGGCACCAGACCCCTCCGTAGCACGCACTCTGAGTGCAAAGCACATGGTAGACAGTTAGCATTGCCCATAATCCACAGCCCAGTTCCCCCAGAAACACCCATTTATTTGGTCCCTCTGCTCCGAAAATAACACGGCGGAAGCATTGCTATTCAGATACACTGAAAAGAAGCAGCGTGGAACTGGTCGTTCTTTCCACTCTGGAAATAGAAGAACAGGACTCATAAATTGGGCGGAACAAGGCCAGATGACAACATGGTCTTCTCTTTTTTGTATTCAGGCAAGTCAACATGGCCGAGACCTTGAAGTCCCCGTGGCCTCTACCTAGGGCAATGTGCCCACGATCCCTGTGAATTCTGACTTAGAGCGTGGGCCTCAGCCCTTAGCTGTGGTTGGGGAAAGGGAATCAAATTGAAAGACAAAATGAGTGAATACTTTGAAATCATCCCTTCTAATTCCAGGTCATGATTCATAGAAGATTAATCAGTATGCTGAGTGCTATTCATAACATGGACAAAGAGAACATACGCAGAAAACTGAGCCAAGGAAGACAGTCAGTAATAACAGGTAGAACACAGCTGCCAAGTGCAGCGAAGCTTCGACCCTAGGGCTTCTGAGCATGACATCCTGTATAAGGTGTTAGCTATGCAGAGGTAAAATATTTTTGTAAATCACATCCATTAGGTTTTTGTTTTTGTTTTTTTAATGGCCACAGTAATGAATCACCACAAACCTAAATGGCTTTAAACAACACAGATGTATTATCTCACATTGCTGAAGGTCAGAAATCTGAAAACCAAGGTGTTAGCCGGGCTGGCTTCTTCTGGAATTTCCAGTGAAGAGTCTGTTCCAGGCCTTTCCACATCACTCTGCACCCTGCTTCAGTTGTCACATCACCTCTCCTGACTTTGGCCCTCCTGCCTCCTCCTCATATCGGTCCTTTGACAACACTGGGCCACCTGGACTACCCAGGACACTCTCCCCATCTTCAGATCCTTAACTTAATCATACTGGCAAAGTCCCTTTCGGCATGGAAGGTGACAGAGTCATAGCTGCAAGGGACGGAATGTGGACATTTTGGGGGGAGGGCGACCATCAGGCCTACCCAGGACATAAATCAGACCTCCAGGCCAGGTTTGGCTGAAATGCCTACCCAAGTGAGAGTTAGCCAGACTGGCCGACCCAGCCAAGTTGTGACATCTGTGGAGTCTGGCCATGGTTTGACCTCTTGTTTTGTGCCCTCAGTTCTCTCCTGTTACCAGAGAGACCAGGATGGTCAACATTCATACTTGTTAACTGACTGGCTACATCTAGTGTTGTCACAACCTAGCATTTGCACATAAAGCTTTTTTTTTTTTTTTTTCCAAATAGACTCCATGCCCAGCATGGAGCCCAACAAAGTGTTTGAACTCACAACCCTGAGATCAAGAGTTGGCTGCTCAGCTGACTGAGCCACCCAGCTGCCTCGCACATAAAGCTTTTGACCTCATACAATCTTTGCTAACTTGAAGGAATTCCAGTCCTCGGATGCCTGGGTTGACCAGGCTATTGGAAGCACACTCTCAGTGGCTTTTGGGCTCCCATCATCATCTTCTCTTCCCCAAGGCTCATCTGCAGATACATGGGCAGGCCCCAATCCTTCCAAACCCTGCCTGCCCTCCCTAGTGGGAGCCCCCAAACCTGACTCTTCAGTCTTCCTCTCCCTCAAGACCTAGATGGATTTTTTTTTTCCAAAACATTTTATTGCATTTTAATCCCTTTCCCCTGCCCTTTTTTTTGGCCTGACCCAGGGCTGTTTATTGAATCTATCATCAGAGGCAAGGACTCACTATTCATCACAAAAAGGGGAGGGCGGGATTCACCACAGGAGGGTCTTCCAAAGGGGTGGTTTGGGGGACAGCAGGTGTGGGACTTGGGTTCCTGCAGAGGACCAGGAGTCTGTCCAGCCCTTGCCAGCAGACACACTTGACAGCCGCTGGGCATGGCATCCAGCAGGACCCTGTCCCTCCTCACCGCAGACAGTGCCCCTAACGATGGCTGGGCCCAAGACCCCCAAGGCCCCAAGGGAAGAAGGAGCTCTGGTGGCCCAGGCTCAGGTCCTGAGCACCCGCTCCTCGTCTTCCTCCCCCTCAAGATCCAGATGCGTATTTTGTTTCTCGTAACCTTTTTTTTCGCTCTTTAATTATACTTCCAAAAAATTTCTCCTATGTTATTATTACATCCAGTATTGATGTTTCTAATGAAGAAACACTTGTTTAAAATATTGTAAAATTCATCTGTGAATTATGTATGGACCCCTGTAAAATGTCTTCATGTGTTTTTTAATGCAATCTTTTTCTTGACTGATAAGGACAAAGAAGATTCATTAGAGAGCCTTTCACGGGGAGTTGTAGTTTTTTTGAAAGTAAAAAATAAAGCTTTAAAAAGGAGATGGGGTGGGGTAAAGAACAAAAGAAAATTAGAACTGGGCCCGGATGCCCATAGACATATATATTCTTTCCAAGCTGGCATCTGACAAGTGCCCACCGATTGGTGTATGGCAGATAGGAAACTGAAGACGGTGGTTTCACATAAAAATACTGTAAGAACTCCCCGCAAATGCTCTTCTGTTCCCCCAGACAAGAATGCCTCCAGATTCCTCCTGGATAAGATCAGTCAAGATAATTATTCCAGCCGTTTCTCTGTATCCCCCAAGGAAGTGCTGCCCTTCGCCTTTCCGTCCTACAGTCCTCCTCAGAGCTCCAGCGAGTTGGTGGGTGCCGTTAGGCTGTGGGCTGGGGGCCGGGCACGATCAGAGGGTTGTTAGATGGCGGCAAGACCTACCTCAGGCTCTGTCCCTTTGCTTCCTCCTGAGAGGCTCCCTGAGACACCTGTGCCCAAGGACTTGCAATCACTGGGAAACCTGAGATCATCTAGATTTACCTGTGCTGAGCTCTGTGGTAACCTGGGCTGGGTGCCTTCCAGCCTGGAACCCATCAAAAGTCCCTCCTGACAGCCCAAGAACTGGGCCTGAGAGCAAAGGGGCAGATGGAGAATCCGGGAGGGCCCGGCCTAGGGAGGTGGGCTCTGCTCAGCTGGACCCTTCTGCTTTTTGGGCAGATGGAAAGTATCTGAAATGCACTTGTATCAGTGCATTTACTCTTCAGCAAATTTATGCAATAGGTTTATCATCTTACTGACGGGGAAGAAACTGAGACACAAGGCCACATGGCTGGTAATAAAATGTTTTCTAAGCTCATGTAGTTAGCAATAAACAGCATGTTTAGAATTGATGTTGAAAGCACACACACGGGGCGCCTGGGTGGCTCAGTCAGTTAAGCGACTGCCTCTGGCTCAGGTCCTGATCCTGGAATCCCAGGGTCAAGTACCGCATCTGGCTCCCGGCTCGGCAGGGAGTCTGCTTCTCCGTCTGACCCTCACATCTCATGCTCTCCCTCTCAAAAAAAAAAAAAAAAAAAGCACACAGGCAAATTAATTTTTTAGTTTTTTTTTTTTAAAGATTTTATTTATTTATTTGTCAGAGAGAGAGAGGGAGAGAGAGCAAGCACAGGCAGAGGGAGAAGCAGGCTCCCTGATGAGCAAGGAGCCCGATGTGGGACTCGATCCCAGGACGCTGGGATCATGACCTGAGCCGAAGGCAGCTGCTTAACCAACTGAGCCACCCAGGCGTCCCAATTTTTTAGTTTCAAAGAATAAACTTGCCGTGCACATCCTACATTGTATGTTACATATCACAAGTTAATCTACTCGAGAACTGCAGGACCAACTTTAGAAATTCCATGGGTTTTCTGCATTAGATCATCAAATGACCTAAGACATCAGACTGTGTAGTTCCTAGGAAATGATAAATCTGTGATTCTCAAGCATGGATAAACACAATAATTAGTGGGGCGGAGGGGCGCCTGGGTGGCTTAGTCGGTTAAATGTCCCGACTCTTGCTTTTGGTTCTGATCATGATCTCAGGGTCATGAGATTGAATACCACGTGGGGCTCTGTGCTCAGCAGTGAGTCTGCTTCTTTCCCTCTCCCTCTCCCTCTGCTACTCCCCTCCACCATCACCACTCACTCTCTCTCTAAAACAAATACATCTTCAAAAAAAAGATTCTCTGCCTCTGCCTCTGCCCCTCTCTTTCCCCACTCACAAGCACACTTTCTCTCTCTAAATAATAATAACTAACGGGGCGGAAAGGATGATAGTGATGAGTAGATCACTGTGTTGTGTAGCCTGTCTCATTATTTTTGAGTAGTTCCCATCTTACACATTCATTTGTTGCCTTAGTTAGTTCTACAAAGACTTCTGCGGCTTGTGGTTGATGAAAGATGGAACACTCGGCACTCCTGTCTATAAAGAATTTTGTAATTCATTCTATACTTTATTTCATCAATTCTTTTTATATTTAGCAGCTTTGAAATCAATAAATGTCATATAAGCAATGTGTATTAGCAATGCATCATATTAATTTAATGATGATAGATTAGGCAAAATACAGTATTTATTGAGGGGTCCGTAGTATGTCAGGCGTTGTTCCAGGTTCTCTGGGGGACCGAGGCAGACATCATGCGGGAAAGTAGTGCTTTGGAGATGAGCCCCCATGGAAGGGACTTGGGTTGGACAGGGAGAAGGAGAGCAGCCGTCCTGGACTAAGGCCTCAGCTGGACTCATGAGGAGCCCCGAAGCTGGGATGGGGGGAGAGAACCCGGCATTTCTACCTTTGTTTCAACTTGTGGTTGGTGGCAGGCTGCCCTAGGAGGGGCACACGACCTTGAGGGAGGCAGCTCCCTTCAGCCAAGGCAGCTCCTGAAGAGGGCTGACCCTTAAGAGTTGTTTCTGTCAAAGGACTCCAGAATCCTTTGAAGCCCGCAGAGGATTCTGGGTGGCACGTGGCAGCAACCACAACAGTAGAAAATAAAAAAGGATCCCATACACTACGAGATAAGGAGGAGAGGTTGGTCAGCACAGTCTCCCTGCCCCACACATCGGGTGGAACTGAGGTCATGGAAAGTTTGCCAAATGTTTCTCAGCAGAAGCACAGCGACTTTTGCTCGGTGTTGATCATGTGTCAATGTTTTTGAATTCCCACATTTTAGGCTCCTGATGGCCTTGGACCAGTTCCAATTAAATCTCAAGAAACTCAAATCAAGCAGAGTTTTTCCTTCTTCAGTCTGCAGGTCAGACCCGCCATACGGTATCAGTTAATTGGTTTCTTGTGACATGAACAAAATATTCTTGAACTTGAATTGTACCATTTTATTAGTTTTGTTCTGTTGTAGATTATACACCATAGCATTCTGTGTGTATTCTTCTGCTGTTATTTTATGGTATGTGCAAGGTATAACATATGTGGTTTCTGGAAACCAGGATCTTTACTCTGTGGATATACAATATATTATGCATTCGCGAAACTATCCAAACAACATGTGTTAGAAACTTCAGGGAACACAAGATGAAGTGAACAAAAGTTAGTTGGCCTTCCTTGACGTATAGCTACTCCCGGTTTTGAAAATGTAAATATTTCAAGTGCACCAACCAGTATTCAGTGTATTTCCACAGGTAAGCCCTGTGGTAGAGGAGAGTTACTGCAAATGCCCAGCATTTATTTGGGGACCCAGAGCAGGGCCCCGGGGTGGGACTGGGACTTCTCCCTTCAGGAAACTCCAACGTATGCTTATTGGGAATTAGATCCCTTTAATCAGTGACGGTGTTTAAGAACATTCTATCAGTTGTCTTCTTCGACCTCAGGTTCCTCAGCTGTACAAAATTAAAGGCTATCAGCCTTTCTGTGTCCAGAAGTCATCAACAAGCTACAAACCTCAAAAGCTTGCCCGAGCTCTGAAGCAAGGGGCCGAGGTAACACATCTCCGCCTTTAAGAATTGCTCTCACGGGGCACCTGGGTGGCTCAGTGGGTTAAAGCCTCTGCCTTCAGCTCAGGTCATGATCCCGGGGTCCTGGGATCAAGCCCCACATCGGGCTCTCTTCTCGGCAGGGAGCCTGCTTCCTCCTCTCTCTCTCTCTGCCTGCCTCTCTGCCTCCTTGTGATCTCTATCAAATAAATAAACATTTAAAAAAAAAAAAAAGGGATGCCTGGGTGGCTCAGTTGGTTAAGCAGCTGCCTTCGGCTCAGGTCATGATCCCAGCGTCCTGGGATCGAGTCCCACATTGGGCTCCTTACTCATCAGGGAGCCTGCTTCTCCCTCTGCCTCTGCCTGCCATTCTGTCTGCCTGTGCTCGCTCTCTCTCCTTCTCTCTCTCTGACAAATAAATAAATAAAATCTTTAAAAAAAAAAAAAAAAGAATTGCTCTCACACTTCCCTTCTTGTCCTGGCATCAAGACCAACACACCGGGGCTCCTGGGTGGCTCAGTGGGTTAAGCCTCTGCCATCAGCTCAGGTCCTGGTCTCAGAGTCTTGGGATGGAGCCCCACATTGGGCTCTCTGCTCAGCAGGGAGCCTGCTTCCCCCTCTCTCTCTGCCTGCCTCTCTGCCTCCTTGTGATCTCTCTGCCAAATAAATAAATAAAATCTTAAAAAAAAAAAAAAAAAGGAAGGCTAACACACCACTTGGTCCCTTCACAGGATGAAGCCACAATCATTACCCTACCCAAGCAGGATGCCGCACCTCAGCTCCCCGGCAAAACCTCAGTCTTGGGCATGAAACCACCGGAGGCCTTAGCCGTGTCTCCAAATTATGACCCACTTTATATTTTTGTAAGTGACAACTGGCAGAATTCTCTCGTGTTCTATGTGCGTCTATCTCAAGACTTACTTTATGAGAAAACAGAAGCATTAGTTAGGAATATTTTTCTGTCTTTGGAGTTACAAGTGTGAAATGGTATCTCACCTTTGGAGTTGCTTGCCAGCATTTATCATGTGGAGAATATCAGTGTTTCTGTCCTTTTAACAATTCCAGCATTTATTTATGTTTATGGCAATAGTTTTATGGTCCTTTCTAATTTCATATAATTATACATATGATATGTGTGTGTGTATATCTGAAGCTATCTGAACTACATACATTAGAAACTTTAATATATAAAATCATAATTTTATATTATATATTTTTATATTTATGTTTATATAATATATTGTATAATATAATTATAAATTATAATTATATATTATTATTACAAATTATTATATATGTGTGTATATATATATATATATATATATATATAGTGTTAAAAAAAGAAGAAACAAACAAACAAAAACAAAACACAACAGAAAGAGAAAGTAAAATCAGCCTAAACCTTATCAGTCAGAGCTTAATCGATTCCTTATTCCATCCTTGGGCAGCGCTCCCCTTCCATACTTGCGCCTCTGATTCCCCGATTTGTCGGTTCCACTTTGTTTCTGTGGCCACACTTAATTAACTTCCCTGTAGCATATCCTAACCATACCACTGTCCTGCTCCGCATTCTTCACTGACTCCCATTTTCTTCCAAATTAAGTCCAAGCATATGGGAGGCCAACAACATAACCACCCCCCTTGTCTGCACCCCTGCGTAAGTCTCTGCTGAACTTGGTGTGCTTCCCTCCTTCCCCAGGCCCTCACTTCTGCCTGTCTGCCCCCATGGGGTCCCCACTCCCACCCTTATAGTTCCTGCTACCCAAGTCCTAAATTAATGGAACCCAGACAGGGCATCTGATGAGGTTCTTTGTAACAGTGGGCTAATCAGTGAAATGCCACAGTAGTTGCCCAGGTTCTGGTCTGCATTTTTGAAGACAGACACACACACATACACACAATTAAGAACCTTAGATACTGGTTAAGAAAGTCTCCTTTTGAGAATCTCCAAATGAGAATCTGTATCTGTAACGTGGGCAGAGATGCTGATAGTCACACCCAGGGTCTCTTGGCCAGTCAGTGGGAGAGCTCTGAGCTAGTAGACAGAAAGCTGCCTATTTGCTGGTTGACTGGCTCAGGGGCTCTTCCTCTGAATTGTGCTGCTTTCCTCCTGAGATCTGTGATGTTGGCTTTGGTCATTATGGGGCATTTTTTCATAGATTCTCCTTGGCTAAGGGAGTGGTCCTCAGAGACTCAGAGTCTTGGAGCTGGGATAACCTCACAGGACGTTTAACTTAAGGCTTTTCGAACTTCATTTAGTGCCAGAGCCCTCGAATCAGCTGAAACTTGACATAGAAAGTCAATATGTAATATACCTAGAGTCTTGCTTACTGGCTGGGAATAGCAGTGAGTAGGGGGTTCTCCTGAGGAGGGTGTCCCTGCAAAACTGTGGGGTTCCCCATAGCAAGGTTTGAAAAACACTCTTCAACCTCTTGTGAATCCCCCAGATTCACCATTACCATCCCCTCCCCATTCTAAAAGTGAGGAAACAGGTCTAGAGGAGTTACAGGAATTTTCCAGTCACACTCATACTTCCTTGGAAAATATCAGTAGTTATTTATTAATTCATTAATTCCACAAACACTGAGAGCATGGCTAAGGTTTAAAAACCTAAGGTTAGGGGCAGTTCATCAAAGGGACACAACAATTCCACCTAATAATCCACCTAATTTATCCACTAATAGTTTTAAAATACATGAAACAAAAATTAATTGAACTTCAAAGGAAAAAAAAATCCACAATGATAGTTGATTTCAATACCTCCCCCTCAATAATTGATAGAAAAAGTAAATAGAAAAGAGTAAGGATATAAAAGTTTTAAATACCATCATCAATTGACTTGACCTAATTGGCATTGCTAGAACACTCTACCCAAAACCAACAGAATGCAGATTCTTTTCTTTTTTTTTAAAGATTTTATTTACTTATTTGCAAGAAAGAGCGCATAAGCAGGGGGAGCAGCAGAGGGAAATGGAGATGTAGACTCCCCTACTTGCTGAGCAGGGGAGCCCTAGACGGGGCTCGATCCCAGGATCCTGAGATCATGACCTGAGCCCAAGACAGATACCCAAACCCCTGAGCCACCCAGGTGCTCCCAGAATGCAAATTCTCTTTAAGTATACACAGGTTTGCCACGATAGACCATATTCGGCACCATAAAACAAGGCTCAATAAAATTGAAAATATTCAGATCATATGAAGTATTTTTTCTGGCTTTGAAGAAATTTAATCAGAAATGAATAGCATAAAGATATCTAGAAACCCCCCCAAATTTGGAAGCTGAATTAAATACTTCAAAACAGCCAAAGAAGAAAGTCAAAGTCTAGTCCAAAGAAGAAATCAAAAGAAAAATTGGAAGGTATTTTTTCTTAATGGAAATGAAAGCACAAAAAATTTAATGGGAAATTTATAATGCTATATACCTATATTTGAAAGTAAGGATGGGACTTAATGTCCTCGGCTATCCCTTTAAACTCAGAAAAGAAGAGTAGATGAAACCCAAACTAAGCAGGGAAGAGAAACAATAAAGATTAGATTGAAACCAATGAAAAAGAAAAGAAAAACAATAAAGAAAAACTGTTTCTTTGAGAAAAATCAGTAAAATGAATAAACCTGATATAACTGGTTGGGGGATAAAAGGTAAAAGACAGGGGCACCTGGGTGGCTCAGTGGCTTAGGGAATCAAGCCCCACATCAGGCTCTCTGCTCAGTGGGGAACCTGCTTCCTCCAATCTCTCTTTCTGCCTGCCTCCCTGCCTACTTGTGATCTCTGTCTGTCAAATAAATAAATAAAAATCTTAAAAAAAAAATGGTAAAAGACATGAATTACAAATACCAGGAAAGAGTTATCATCACTGCAGATTCTACAAATATCAAAAAGATAATAAGTTAATATTCAAGTACGTTCAACAAGTTAAATGGACAAATTCCTTAAAAGGCACAAACTTTTAAATCTTATTTTAGAAGAGGTAGATGACTCTACTATCTCTATATCTGTTTTAAAATTGAATTTGTGGTTTAAAAAGTACCTAGATGTCCATCAACAGATGAATGGATAAAGAAGATGTGGTATATATACACAATGGAATACTATGCAGCCATCAAAAGAAATGAAATCTTGCCATTTGCGACAACGTGGATGGAACTAGAGGGTATCATGCTTAGCGAAATAAGTCAGTCAGAGAAAGACAACTATCATATGATCTCCCTGATATGAGGAAGTGGAGATGCAACATGGGGGGTTAAGGGGGTAGGAGAAGAATAAATGAAACAAGATGGGATTGGGAGGGAGACAAACCATAAGTGACTCTTAATCTCACAAAACAAACTGAGGGTTGCTGGGGGAAGGGGGGGTTGGGAGAAGGGGGGTAGGGTTATGGACATTGGGGAGGGTATGTGCTATGGTGAGTGCTGTGAAGTGTGTAAACCTGGCGATTCACAGACCTGTACCCCTGGGGATAAAAATGTATTATATGTTTATAAAAAATAAAATAAAATAAAACAAAAAAACAAAAAAAAACTTCCCACAAAAAAACTCCAGGTGCAGATGCCTTCACTGGGGAATTCTGCAATCTATTTAAGGAAGAAATAACACCAAATCTACAAAAACTCTTCCAGAAGATGGAAGAGATTACGTACCAACTCATTCTAGAAGTCAGAATTATCAGAAGTCACTCTGATGCCAAAGCCAGACAGAGACATTACAGGAAAAGAAAAGGATAGACCAAGTATCCTTCATGATTTGTGAGCATAGAGATAGCTAGCTAGCTAGCTAGCTAGCTAAGATAGATAAGATAGATAGATAGATAGATAGATAGATGATAGATAGATAGATATTAACAAATCCTATTCATCATATTCATCATACAAAAAGAATAATGTATCAGGAACAAATAGGAACCTATGCCAGGAGCATGAGATTAGTTTAACACTCAAAATTCAGTGTACCTCACCACATTAACAGACTCAAAAAGAAAAACCATATCATCTCAACAGATAATAGAAGTAATCTGTCATTCCTGATAAATGCTGTCAGCAGTTGAGGTACAGAAGGGAATTTTCTCTACCTGATAAAGAGCATCTATTAAAAACCTGGAACTGTCCTCACTTCAGCAGCACATATACTTAAAGTGGAATGATACAGAGATAATTAGCATGGCCCCTGCACAAGGGTGACACACAAATTCTTGAAGCATTCCATATTTTTAGTTTGCAATAAATTTATGTACAATAAATGTATTTAACCAACCAAACAAACCTGAAGCTGACATCATACTGAATGGTAATAGACTGAATGCTTTCCCCCTAAAATCAGGAATAAGGCAAGGATGTCTGTTCTTACTAATTCTATTAAGATTGTAACTATAGTCAGTGTAACAAGGTAAGAAAAAAATATATAAGCCATCCGGATTTGAGAGGAAGAAGAAAAACTATCTTTATTCGCAAACAAAATTATTGTATCTATAGAAAAGGAGGAATTTGGAAATCCTAAGAAAAGAAAGAAAAACAAAGGGAGAGAAATACCAGTCAGAACTGGAAAAGCATTATAACGAAGTCTTGGAATGATATTCGTGCATTCAGCCTGGAGGAGGAAAGGTAAAGAGCTCTGGGAAAGAGATTTGGTGGGAAGGGTAGACTCCACACACTAATAGTGCAGTTGAGAGGATGGAAATATTCAAGGATTTTATAAAGGTTCATCATCCAAGCAAAAGAAAAGGCCATTATAAACTCTAGGGGGAGAAAATCAACTAAAAATCGGTATGTGTTCCAAATAGGAAACCAATCTAAACCAAACTAAAATTTGGTATGATTTTTAAGAGTTAATCATAGGGGAGCCTGGGTGGCTCAGTTGGTTAAGCCTCCAACTCTTGATTTCAGCTCAGGTCATGATCTCAGGGTTGTGAGATTGAGCCCCACGCTGGCCCAGCATGGAGCCTGCCTAAGATTCTCTCTCTCCCTCTCCCTCTGTTCCACCACCCCTCTAAATAAACAAACAGACAAACAAAAAAGGGTTAATGGCAAATAAAAGAAAAAAATAGAATCCATTTAGCCTTGCTACTAAAACACTTCTCCATGAGTGACCCGATATTGAACCTTCACAAAAAACTAATCTGAGCTGCTGCTTGGCCTGGTAAAGAAGCATATTTACACAGTTAAGACAAAATAAAACCCGTTGACCAGTTTCCAACTCTCAAAGACAACTTATGAACAAAGCATGAGGTCTTGGTTGTGGTTCCAGAATGCAAATGCTAACAATCTCCGTAACACAAAAGCAAAATTGTGGAAGAGGGGGGAAAGGTATAAGAAAGCCTGGGAATGGTCATGTTTTCATTTCATATGATGGGGAGGAGTTGAAACACTCAACTAAAGATGATGAAGCAAGAAATAGGGGTAGTAGTGCATTATTTCAAGTCACAAAGATAACTCACACCAGAACTAAAAATGGTGTGATTTTCAAAATTGGAAGGAGGAAGTTTGGAAGGAGCATTTGTGTACATGAACTAAATCCTTACCTTGCATAGGAATGAGTCAATGGATACCATCTGTCTGAGGTTGAAAATAGAGAAATGGAAGAATAAGCATCATGTTTAGAGTAGTGACCATCAGAGACACTAAACTCAGAAATAATGGAAAGAAACGGCCTCTGGGATATGCGCCTGGGGATAAGAAGGAGGAGCCCCATTGCTTTTCACCTTTCCAGATCCTTCCAGCCTGAGTGAGTCACTACCACATGCGTGCATTAGTTTGAGAAAAATTAAAAACCTTATGGGATGACCACTCAGACCACTTACTCTGGCAGCCATGGCCACCCAGGGGAATCCGAGGTATAACAGCTACTAAAAACAGTAATACTGTCATTTCCAAAAATATTTCATCGATACACTTGGCCCAAGACAGAGCGAGAGATCTGGTCACACAGCACCCTTGTACACCCTCCGCATAGGAGACACTCCTTCAAGCCACACAGCTCACTCCCCCTCCCTGGTGTTGTGCCTCTTACCCCCATCACCACCTGACTAGGGTGCAGCCAGCCCCCATCACACTGTGTCCTGGTCTCACAGTGACTCAGGCCAGCTGGAGTCTCAGGAGCTCCTGCCCCAGTTCCCTTCCTAGGCACGCTCCTGATTGGCCTTTCATATCCTGGGGTAAGGGGGGGGGGTGTGACTCCTGGCAGTGGGAGTCAGCAATTATCAGATACATTACATTCCAGTCACTCCCCTTACCCAGGAAGTGGAGCTGTGCTCCTTTTTCCCTTCTTCAGTCCTGCCAGTCTCCCCCACTTCCTGGCTGGGGGAGGCCAAAGGTCTCCTTGCTCTACTTCTGGACGTCTCTCTGCTATAATTATGTAGAGGACCTGGTCTTCCCAGGGAGGGTGGGGAGGGCTTACTCTGTCTTCTGCCCTTGGGTTCTCCTTCTGTAATACACTGGAATGGGAAATGTCCCCCCCCCCCCCCCCCCCCCCCGCCACACCCTCCCTGCCCTCCTTCCTCCTCACCCACCTTCCTGTATGTTCTCAGACCTCCCCTGCTTGGTTCCCCTAGGGCCCCCACCTCTCGCCTGGCTCCCTTCCCACCCTCCAGCCCCGATCTGGGCAAAGGGTCTTCCCTTGAGCTCCAAGGGGTAGAATGCAATGTTTACATTCTCCTCTGTCTCAGTCCCCACCACACACAGTGCTTTGAGGAACCCCAAAAGAATCTGCTGCCATCAAACATATGTGTGTGTGTGTGTGTGTGTGTGTGTGTGTGTGTGTGTGTGTGTGGACTGTAACTCTTCTACCAAGTGCAAGTCCTCCCTGAGGGCTTTGCTCATTTCTCCATTGTTATAGTGCCCCTGCCAAGTCTAGCTGCATTTTCTTCATTGTGGGAGACATTTTTCTCTTGGCAGTGAGATGGGGTTTCTATAAACCATGTGGAGTTTTGTTGTTGTTGTTTTTTTAAAAAGCCTTTAAAAATCATACAAATGAACAAAAAGAACAAAATGCCAACTTAGTGGGTCTGTGTGGGACAAGAGTGGCGTTTGCTGGACTAACCCCAGAAGGGACATTAAAAGACTCTCTATTTTCATATTTTGATGTAGTCGCTCTGGGTCTCCATCAGTTCTGTTGGGAAATTAGGATAAAACAGGCTCTCCCATAAAACCAGATACTGCATCCAAATGGAGCCTTCCTGAATTAAAAACATTACCCAAACAACATTAAATGTTGACATTTCCTGATCATCAAATGTCACCCTCTTCTTCGTCTTGTCTGTAGTTTTTAAGAAGCTATTTTTGTTTTCCAAAACCAGAAGCTTCTTTGCTTTTTAAAACTAGTTTGCTTAGTTAATAAAGTCCCCTAATTCATCAAGTGTAGAAATAAATACAGAACTTTAAGTGGTTTTAAGCCCTCGCTTCAGCAGTATTTGTTCCCATGAGAACTTCGTAAATCCACGTGGCATGTGCTGAGACTCTTAAAGCAGGAGAGTGACATTTAAGAACGACCGTGACTGCTGTCCAGTTTGAAAAACGCTCTCTTCATCTGCAGCTCTTTTCCAGACAAGCTGACAGGGACCCAGAGTGTTAGTGCTAGCGGGAGCCACAGATGACATTTGCTGTCGCCTGCCTGGCTTGGCTGGGCTTAGAAACCTGTAAACAAAAGAGAATTTTTTTTTTTTCTCTCTCTCTCTCCTACAGAATCCCAACCCAGGACTATTTGCTGTGAAGCACCCTCTGACCTATGCAGAAACCTTGATAGATTACCATCTGTGCCCTCACCCCAAGTACAAGTTCGTCAGGGAGTCCCACAGGGGCTCCAGCATTCCTCTCACCCAAAAGCAATTTCTCCATCACACGGTAATGACAGAGCTGACCCTGGGCTGTGGGGAGAGGCGGGCGGACAAGCATGGGTGGGCACAGCTGGAGTTGGGGGGAAAGTCTGCAGCCACAGTCACAGAACAAGAATGGTACCCTTTCATCCCACCAGCCTCGGCTCTGCTCTCGTCCTGTCCGTATCCCCTGTACAGGCAGCACGTGGCCCTTCTTTCAACCTTCTTCTTCTCTTTTGTCCTTGAAAGCTGTGCCTGATACTCATTTTAGTCCTGTTCCCACCATGTTAAAAAAAATGGTCACGTGCCAGGGGAAACCCCACGGTCTCATCTCCTCTTTCTTCAGCTCCAACAAGCGTAACATCAGAATGGACAAGCTGGTGATGGGACCAATGCACGGTCGGGGAGAGGTTCCAGAGAATTCCTTCTCCCTTTAGATGACTGGCCTGACCTGAACGGCCAGAGACCTCTCTTAGGGGTGGCCCTCAGGCCCTGCAAACTCACCAAGTCCCTAACAGGTCATTCTCTCTGCCCTGCTTCTGCTGACCACACCTCATTCCGCCTCCTCTTCCTCAGCTACCCACTCGCCTTTCTGAACTACATGTTCTTGTGCTGGGACCCACATCCCTGGGATCCCTCCCTCTCTTTCATTCCCCATTTCCACCCATCACCGGATCCCCCAGTCTGCCCTCCACAGCAGGCGAATCTCCTGCTTCACCCCACTGTGCAGTGCCCCCCGACGCCGAAGCCCTCCCTTGACACAAAGCAGGGCTCGTCATTTTCCAGTTTAAAAACCCTCAGTAGGTCCCGCAGCCCGGTGGAGCTGGCTCCAAACTCATCAGCTTGGCCCACAGGCCCTTTGTGCCCTGCCTGTCTTTCCAGACTCACTTCCCACCAGTTCCTGTCTGGCGGTGCCCCCCACCCCCTGCCCAGCTGGTGGTCCCCTGACAGCGCCCTCCCTTGCATGTCTGTGCATTTGCAGGCACTGGGCCCTGCCAGGAATGCCATCTGATGAGCAAACATCGCTTTGAATATCACTCTAGCACCGCGTTCACAAAACAGATTGTAAGGCCCGATATGTTTTCCATCACCAGGCCCCATTTCTTTGTGTGCCTGATGAATCAGGGGGAGGAAAATCTCTCCTTCGTCCCTACTTTAGTTCCCATTGCTTAATGTCTTCTGCTAGGGAAGTCGTCTTTAAGCCTCAGAAGAACAGTTGAACTTAAGGAAGGTATACATTTTGGAGTTCAGCTTTGAAGACTGCCAAAAAGCCCATTGAATGAAACAAAAGTCCTTCCTAGACTTGACCGCACCAAACAGTTCCCTTACATGTGGGACCCTATGCCCGGCTTTTCCTACAGGACATTATTCCTGGGATAATGCATTGGAAGAAGTTCCAGCCCCTGGCCCTCTCCTCCCTGCCTGAAACCTCAAAGACAGAGACAGCCCAGAGGTAAGCCACAGCTCATCTGTTCGTCTCCTGGAGGTCTCTTGGCACCACAGATTACAGAGGCTGTGATCCTCAAAGTTAACTGCCAATATGGTCTCAAATTCTACTTTTAGGGTTTTAGGGAAGTTCGCTAGGTGGAGAAACACAATAATGCATCCCAGACTCACACATTCTGAATTCTCTTCATTGAGATCTACTTCTTAAAAGAATGAATGTCACAAGCGGCTGATCATCCCTGTTTCAGTAAACGTGGACCACCAATCCATATAATTCAACTGAAATAGTCATGGTCAATTTTTAATGTTCTTGAATTGCCAAAATTAGTCTTCTGCACCCTCCATATACAACTTCAGGGGAGCTCCTTCTCTCTCCGCCTCAGCCTACCGTTCCTGGGAGGCCCCAGCTACCATCATACACAGACGGAGCTCAGGGGCAGAAAGAGAACAGACCAATGAGCATATTGGTGGAGCAAAGAAAGAAGGAATCTAGAGTAAACACATTTTTGCTAGTTTGCTCATTTAGCTCCTCTTCAGAGCCCTCAGATCTCAAACAAGGAGTCTGAGGCCTTTTCTTTAGGACTCTGGCCAGTCAGTAACCCACTCCCAAGCCTCTGAATTTGCTTCTTTGGTCTGTTGTCCTTACCAACATAGTTAAACAGGTTATTGGTGTGTGGAGGTGACTCGTATCCAAAACAGTGGCCATCGGCAGTCACCTTTCCTTCAGGTCCTTTGATCCAAAATGAGGCGCACCCCAAGGAAACGTGAGCTCTGCCCCTATGGGATCAGCAGGAACCCCCACTCCCACCAGCATCTCCTGGATCCTCTGAGGCAGGAACTCAAGCCCCTCTCTCCCCAGAGTGCCCAGCCCTGCGGGAGCTATGGGACATCAGCCCCACTCCTCAGCCTCTTCTCCCAGTCCTCTTGGCCATTAAAACAAGGGGATGGACATTTTTATTTTAGTAGGAATGAAAGAGCTCACTGGGTGTCCCGTGTGTGACCCTATATACACTACCCATCTATCCCTTACCCCCACCCCCGGGGAATTCGAGGGGCATCGCTGAAAGCACGTTTGTGACTTGAGAACACTGAATTTTACTTCTTCCCTCATTGTCAGAGAAAAGCTCCTCCTGAATTAAGCAACATTCAGCCTTCCTTCCCTATGCCCTGCCAGGGGCCAGTCGCTTTTGGGTTATTTCCTTACTGCTTCTCAGCTACTGTCCTCTGCCTGGAGATTTAACAAGAGACAAGCAAAAAGCGCCCCTCCTGGGGTGTTTGGGACCTGGCAGGAGCTCAGAAAACAGGAGTTCCCTTTCTGTGGGTTCCATCCCTGCTTCATCCCTCCTGGAACCACCTAGAAGAAGCTCGGCATCTTTGTTCTTCACTTGAGCACAGTCCTAAAATCCGAAAGCTCTAGAATCAGGGAAGATAGTGGCACGGTAGAAAGAATGAACACGTTGGAGGGCCTGGGAGACTGCCTCTGTTCCTCATGAGCAGCATCCCCCGCTCTGGGTCCTTGGGCGAGTCACTTATCACTGAAGCCCTTTGAACAGCACCTTTCTGGTCTGCGAAGCTGGGACAGCCACGGCTGCCCCCACCCCCACCCCCACCCCCACCCCCACCCCCGCCACTAAGCATTGCGGTGGTTCTGCTGCCACCAGATGGCGGTAGTCTGCCACCCGGCCTGCTTAGGCAGTGGGGTGAGGACGCTTCAGCCCCATAAACCAGGCGGAGCTGGCTGTGGGGTAAGGTCAGGAGACTGAAAGAGCAAAATGACAAATGGATAAATGGCCAAAAGTGGCCACCAGCTGTTGGCACGCACAGCTCTCAAGAATTAAGCGGGGGGAAGTCCTCTTTTTTTCCCAAGCTATGTCCTTGGAAAAATCTCCTGAGGCTGTTCTTTTCAAAAAGCAGTCAGCAGCAGTTACCTTGGGCTTCAATTAACCATGAATTAAACATGAATTCTACATGAATTAAAGAAAACGCTCCAACTAGGAGCTGTTACTTTCAACTTCTGTGCCTGAGCGCTCTGTTGGGCCAATTCATTTCAAGATAAACCGTAATTGCATAACAGATGATAAAATCGAGAGGATTCTACATTTCCTTCTCATAGATTTCCAGGATGTAAGCTTCTAGACCCTGTTTTTATTTTTAAAAGCAGTTATGACATAAGAATGGTATTCTTTCTTAAGTTCCTACAAATCCATTAATGATACTTCAACCTTGCAGTCCTCTGGCTTGAATAAATTACCTATTACGTATGAGATGTTTCCTTTGCCCCGAGAATATCTGTTTGCTGTCAAACCACACGGTAGAGTTATTTACTATTTGTTTATTCCAAGTCACTTTTGCATTCATAATAATCAAAACAGCTCACTTGGCTTTTTTGCTCTTTAAAAAATTCAGTGAGAACTTTTTGAGTTTCTCTAGGACTTTCATAAAAATCTTGCAAATCAGCAGCAGCCGAAGACATTATCTAATCCAGTAGCGCCCCGGCTTTCAGATTTTATAGACGAGTGAAATGTCCAGGAGAATTTTTTAAATTTTCCTTTATGTAAATTCAATTAATTAACATACAGTGTTGTCCAGAAGAATTTTGAGAACCATTTTAGGGCCATCAGTTTTGCTTTGCCTAGAAAAGCATTAAAACCAAGGAAAGCAACACGAAGTGTCCGACCACCATCTACCGTCTCCACCGTTTCAATTTCAGAACGTATTAACACACATGCAAAAGTAAGAGGAACGCGGGCTCAGATTTTAAAACTTGGATTAATTTGGTCTCATGAAAAAGACGTGGCTGCGGCCAGGCTCTCTTCCCAGACTAGTCTGCTCTCTGGGGAGTGGTCTGGGCTCTCCACTTCTTAGTACTTCTGCTGGGCAGGAATGCCCCGGACCACCCCACTCTAAAGCGGCAGTGGGCTTTGCAGGTAGGACCCGCATGCTTTGTCAGGTTCCCTTTTGGGAAGAACGGTATGAAAACCAAAAGCTGGATACAAGGTGGACACATTGCTACTGGGTGGCTTGTTTCTTGGCTTCCCCAGCAGACCAGCCAGACACACACACACATAGACACACACACACATAAGCACACATACACACATTTCAGAAATGATGAATTCCCACCGGTGCTTACAATTCTAGCCTGCATCCGTAAAGCTACTGCCTGCTTTCCTCCATTCTGTGTTTGTATGTCCCTTCTTCCACTATGAGATCCCTGGCTCCTAATGCATTTACTCATTAATCAATTTCATAGAAGTCCAAAATAGTTTCACAGTTGTCTCACCTATAGCCAAGTTAATGAACAAGCATGATAAATAGAGGTCAGGTTTATTTGCAGGTTCCCCCAAGTTTATTGTACATCCCACCAAAACTATGACTATATAGTCAAATACAGTATTTATAAGTTTCTTGGATTAATGCTTTTTTTTTCCTTGTTCTTTCTTTCCTTCCTCCCTCCTTCCCTTTCCTCCTTTCCTCTCTCTTTCCTTCTTTCCTTTCTTCCTTTCTTTCTTTCTCCTTTTCTCTTCCTCTTTCTATCTTTCTTTCCTTCCACCATGATTATGGAATTCATGTGAAATATTTGCTTCAGTTTGCTTTCAATTTGGAGGTTTCCCTCCCTTCTGTTATTGATATAATCTTTTTTTAAATAATAGGTAGAACAATAACATGCTTTCTTTTTTTTTAAGATTTTATTTTTTTGAGAGAGAGCAAGCAAGAGACAGCCCGAGGGGGTGGGGTGGGGGCAGAGGGAACAGGGACAAGTGGACTCTCTGCTGAGCAGGGAGCTGGAGGTGGAACTTAATCCCAGGACCCTGGGATCATGACCTGAGCCAAAGGCCAATGCCTAACTGACTCAGCCACCCAGATGCCCCATCAAAGATATATGTGCACAAGCCAAAACTCCTTGTTTTCTGCATCTGCCTCCTGCCTTAGACTCCACTCACAATCTTTCTAGGATCTGGGGGAAGCTCCATTTCCTTCCTATGTGTTCTACTGTCTGTCACTATGTACTCTTCTTCATGAGACAACACTCCCCCCAGCTTCCAAAATTTAGTCCAGAAAACTATTGAAAACTCTTATCCATGTAGGTTTTTTCTCCTCTTCTTCTTTGTCATGTGTTCAATTTTTTATTCCTTTAAAACGTCATAAGTGGGGGCACCTGGGTGGCTCAGTTGGACAAGCATCTGACTCTTGATTTCTGCTCAAGTCATGATGTCAGGGTCATGGGATGGAGCTCTGTGCTGAGCATGGAGACTGCTTAAGATTCCCTCTCTTGCTCTCCCTCTGCCCCTCCCGGCTCATGCTCTCTCTCTCTCTCTCTCTAAAAAATTAAAAACCAATAAATAAAATTTTAAAAAATAGAAGTTTTTAAGTAGTTGAGACCAAAAAAAGCAAAAGTAAGTTCTACCATCTTGAAACAGAAGTTTGCTGCCAATTTCTAAACTAATAATATTTTTTCTATTTTAATTATCTTAATGTGCTCTATTCTCAGGATTTTATAGAAAGCTCTAAATCTATAATACCAAATCATATATCAGGGGGTGGGGAGGAAGGTTTGAAATGGAATGGAACAACTAAAGAAGACTGTAAAGTTGAGGGGAAACTATTAAGAAAAGTGAACGGTCCCAGTATTGCCCTGTGCCCCCAAGAAATATTATTAGACACCACGAGCTTGAAAGTTCTGTTCCTAAACCCCAGAAAATGACTTACTTGGCCACATCCTCTAGGGTTTGACCAGTATCTATCACACCCCCTGCCTTTGTCCACAGGCAAACACTGGGTTTTCAGGAGTGAGGGACGGAAGGGGAATGTCCTGCCCAGTGGGAAAGTACAAGCACTTTAGCACATGGTGTAAAGATCCCAAGACTGCGAATGTGAGCATTTATCCTCCCCTGCCTGTGCGGTTCTTCCACAGCTGTGATTCCTTCAACCTAGTC
Source organism: Enhydra lutris kenyoni (assembly GCF_002288905.1). Taxonomy (NCBI): domain Eukaryota; kingdom Metazoa; phylum Chordata; class Mammalia; order Carnivora; family Mustelidae; genus Enhydra; species Enhydra lutris. Next base: position 103,880,593 of record NW_019154085.1, read on the forward strand.
ATGCTTCCGAAAAATGTCCCTGCCATTCTCGATGCCCTACCAGAAGAAGATAGACTGGAAACCGCTGAACGGTACTTTCTCACCTTTGCTTTCTAATGTAGTCTGTTCTACCAAAATGCACCAGGTGCTTCGAGAGATTTCAAAAGAGCACACAATGCCCGGGTCTGCAACCCAAATGAGTTAGGGCTAACACACACAGCCAGAGCCCTAACTAGGGGATGGCAGGCTAAGTTCGTGGTGTGGAGTAGATGGTCTCTGCAGCCTCACATTCACTGATCGGAGGGAGCTCAAGGGAGGGGAGAGCAGAGGCGGTGCTCAGTGGGCTGGGAAGGCTTCATGGTCACGTGCACTTGGGTTAGTCCTTGAAAGAGGGTGGGATATGGAGAGGCATAAAAAACTATAGACCCCAAACCAAGGTGCTCATGTTTCATTTTACTGGTGAGCGTCCAACAGCCTTGAATCTCTTGTTGCTGTGCCGATTTCAGCATTTGTCTATGTAAATCATCAATTAGTGAAATCCTAAATATCTGAGGTTTCTCTCCGGGGCTAAGACTTGTCCACGCGCAGTGACACTTGGCAATACCGGCGTATTTGAAGCTCCAAACCCGGGAAGGTGGGAGCGCCTTCTACTGGAACCACTGCGCAAGGACATCGGTGAGGACACTGGCGAGGATGCTGGAGCCGGGACGGACGGTACACGTCTGTGTGAGGTTCAGAGGAACGTGTCCTGTCTGGCAGGGCTGTGGTGCCCAGCAGGCCGCAGCTTAGCTGACCCCTCCTCCGCTTGGCACTGATGCGGGGACCATCGTGACCGAGTTCCCCCATCTTTGAAATGATAATAGTAGAACCTATTTCCTGCAAGTTGTCAGAGTTGCAGGAGATAATGCTGATGCTGACAATCAGAACATTTACCAAGCACTCCAGCACAGGGCTTTGCCCGCAGTCTCACTTACTCCCACGAGGAGGTCTTGCTGTTATCCCCACCTTAGAGACAGGAAACTACTCACAGGAAATTGATTCCGCAAAGCACCAACATGCGGCTGCTTAGCGATCATTAGTCTTCAGTCACAGGGGACTGGAACAGTGTCTGTGCCTTCCAAGGGTACTTTCCGTAATGGAACCTTGCTATGCCACTTCAGGGTATCATGGCTGAATGGTGTTCCTGCCCTTTTTTTTTTTTTTTTTTTTTTTTTTTTAAGATTTTATTTGTTTGACAGAGAGAGAAAGAGATAGGGAGAGCACAAGCAGGGGGAGCTGCAGAGGGAGAGGGAGAGGCAGGCTTAATCCCAGGACCCTGGGATCACAACCTGAGCCAAAGACAGATGCTCAACCAACCTAGCCACCCAGGCACCCCTGTGCACCTGCTTTTAATTCCAAACTTTGAAGACTTGGTTGATCTTGGAAGCATTTCTCTTAAGTGAGCCATTATCAAAAAATCCATTCTCGGGACGCCTGGGTGGCTCAGTGGGTTAAGCCGCTGCCTTCGGCTCAGGTCATGATCCTAGGGTCCTGGGATCGAGTCCCGTATCGGGCTCCTTGCTCAGCAGGGAGCCTGCCTCTCTCTCTGCCTCTGCCTGCCTCTCTGCCTGCTTGTGTGCTTTCTCTCTCTCTCTAAAAAAACTAAAAAAAAAAAAAAAAAATCCATTCTCTTTTTCTAAAGTAATAGGGTTGTTGAAAGTAGTAGTGACAGTTCCCAGCCTCCCTTGCAATAAAGTCACCCATTTGGCAAGGCCCTGGCCCAGGGAATGCGAGATGGGAGATATTCCACTTCTGATCATGACCATTGAAGGAGTGAGTGTATCTCCTCCATGGTCTCTCTCTCTACTTTCCTCCCGCTAGAACCCACACATGCAGCAACCACGCTTTAACCATCAGGCCAGGGGTCAGCAAACTATGGACCATGGCTGACTCTGGCCTGCCACTTATTTTTGTAAATAAAGTTTTATTGTAACATAACCACACCCATTCATGTATTATTTCTTTTGGTTCCTTTCATGCTACAAAAGCAGAGCTGAGTAGTTACAAAAGAGACTGTATGACCTACAAAGCCCTTTACTGAAAAGCTTGCTGACCCTCATTCCAGCAGATAGCAGACCACAAGACAAAAGTCACCTCGAGCCCTTTAATTTCTTCTTTTACCAATAGTTCATTTGGAAATATATTATTTAAATATATTAAAATTATATTAAAGCAGTTGTAGGTTTTTTGGGTTTTTTTTTAGTGAAGAAAATAGTGATCTTCTTCACTATCACTTCCTATTTAAATTTCATGGTGGCCAGAGAACATACTGTGAATGATTTCAAAAGATTGAAATCATTCAGGCTTTCTTTACAGTCCAAGATATGGTCAGTATTGGTAAATATACCACATGCACTGGTAGAGAATATGAATTCTACAACCCCACTTTAAGAATTGCTTTTTACTCTCTGGTTATGATTCCTACAATTGTTGGTCAAAGCAGTTTATCAGCCTTATGCTTCTTTTAACATAGACTCAACAAAAGTGGGTAGAACTAACACTGAAAGCCAAGAGAACTGCATAATTCTTAAATGATCACAATATTTCTCTACTTTATTTGGGGAAGGAAAACCCTTTCCAACTAAGCATGTTCTTCCTTTTCAGTGAGCTCTGCGAACAGAACATAGAAGTTCTGTTGACTCCGGAAATGATTGAAGCAGAATTCCCTATGTTGGACCACAAGGACCCCAAAAAGGAGAAGTAAGTGGATGCTTTATGCCTTCCTTAGGAAGAGGCAGCCTTCTGTTAGAATTGGTCCTCCGTGAAGGACAGGAATTGTCACGTCCGTCATCTGAACCTAAATACCTCAGGCTTAAAAAAGAGAGAGGGGTGTGTCTAATTTGATGCACAATTACGGTCTCTCAAGTGTGGTTGGCAGGTAAACGTTTAAGAACTGGACCCAGTTTTTCCATTTGCTTATCATCTAGTTTCAGAGGTGAGTTTGTTTGTTAATGATAACTGAATGAGTCTCATCCGGCATCAGGAACCCCGGGCTCCGGACCCGGAGGAGATCCGTGGCCAAGGCTCAGCCCCACCATTTATGCCGTGTGAGCTCTCCAGCCAAGTTCCTGACACCTCAGTAAACTGAGTTACGGTGTCTTCATGTGCGCCATGCAGGAAATAAAGTCTCCCTCACAGGCCTCACAAGTGTGAGGAGTAAATGAGACACCAGTGCAAGGACGGCCAGCCAGTTGCTTGATGTGAACTGGGTGTTTGGCAAACGTGAGTGCTTCCCTTCGCCTCTCCCTCAGGGGCCGGAGAGCTAAGCAAACACGTCATCATTATCCCTCAAAAAATTGGTTTCTCTTTTTTTTTTAATTGTATATTTATCTGAGAGTGAGAGAGAGATAGAGAGAGAGAAAGCATGAGCAGGTGAGGGACAGCGGGAGAAGCAAGCTCTCCACTGATCAGGGAGCCTGGCGTGGGGCTCCATCCCAGAACTCCCAGATCATGACCTGAGCCAAAGGCAGACGCTTACCCAACTGAGCCACCCAGGCACCCCGAGGGAACATTTTAATTCTTCATTTTCAGGAATTCCTTCTTTTTCTAAACTGCCAGGCATTTGCCAGAACTTTACATTTCATCCCGTTTAGAAAACGTTCCAGAAGCACTTGAGTTTATACTGTATTCTATCTAGGCAGATCATAGAGCTGACCTCACAGTCTTAAGACATCTGTCCTTCCAACCAAATGCACTCCTCAGTTCCTTCCCAGATATTTGGAATATTCTACCGGAAACCCCCTTGCCACACCCAGCAAAGGGCTGGGCTCCACATCAGCCGCCACCTGATCCAGGTGCAGAACCCGCCCTCTGATTCCCCCACTTCTGGAGCCACTCTCAGAGTCAGAGATGTTACAGGCCTACCTTATTCATAGACATGAAGCAGCAACAAATGCTGACTGAACCTTTAGGAGACATCATGTAAGTGATTTCTCATTTCACCTTCTTGAGAACACTGGCAGATGGGAACTACCACTGTCTGTCCATCTGGAAGCAGAGCCTGAGTTAGGGAACTTGGCCACACTAAGAAGCTCATGGAGCGGAGATCAGAAGCCAGGTTTGAATCACTTACCAGCCAAGTGTTTTCACTAGTAACAAAATTATCATCAAACATAGTTTGAAATAGATATATGTGATATCAATCCTATATAAAAACATAAAACAAGTCTTCCAGGGGTGCCTGGGTGGCTTAATTGGTTAAACGTCTGCCTTCGGCTCAGGTCATGATCCCAGAGTCTTGGGATCGAGTCCTACATCAGGCTCCCTTCTCACCTGGAAGCCTGCTTCTCCCTCTCCTTCGGCCCCTCCCCCTGCTTGTGGTCACACGCGCGTGCGCTCTCTCTCTCTCTCTCAGATAAATAAATAAAATCTTAAAAAAAAAAGTCCTCCAGGCTTCACTATCCCCGCGACCCTGAGCCAGCTTCCGGGCACGGGTGGGCAACCTGAGCTGCTACCAAGTGCCCTCATGTGTCCCTGTCCGGTGTTTGATGTACAGAGAGATCAAAGAGCAAGCACATCCTACGGAGAAGCCAGGAGAAAAGGTGCTGGAGGAGATGAAGATTCTACGGGGCAAAGCTCTCAACTCATACCTGATTCTAGGATAAAACCCCCCAGGAGGTCAGTTCCTCTCGTTGGCTTTCTGAGGGTAGCTCAGTCAATGTCCATTGACATTCCGGTCATTTGGGGAGTTAAACTCTCTAGAGAATAAAATTGAAAGGTGGATGATGTATACATTTGTAAGTAACCATTTTTCTTTTGAAAGATAAGACGTCACCAGTGGGATGGCAGTGTTGGAAGGCTCCTTGGTATAAAAATTCAATGCTGGCACCAAGACTTCCGGAGCAAGCCGCAGGCCACCCACCATGTGGAGAGCCCCAGAGCCTTCTACAAGCAGTGTGGTGCTGGGAGGGGGGCTAGGCGGGCAGGGAGAGGGAGAGAAAGGCGGATGCGGAGCAAGTCTGCTCTCTCACCTCTGCATGGAAGCCGCCCCTCGCCCCTGAGCGTCCCAGCCTTGGTGAGGACACTCACTTCCCGGGCATCTATGCAAGGGCACAGGCTGTCCTACATTTGTATTTGCCAAATCTGCTGACAGCGTTCAGCACCCAGCGGTCTTGGGAGAGATGCTGTGCGAGTGCATGCTGGGCTGGCTGCCCAAGGAGGAGAGGGAGTAGGGGACGTGGGAGTTGTGTGTGGGGTGTGAGGCAGGCTTTCCAAACGAGGACAACAGTTCCTTTTTCCCTGGAGTCTGCCGCGTGCCAGGCCCCCTGTTGCGGGCCAGCTCTTCGAGTCCTCACATCCTCCCAGGGAAGGGAATCCCAAGGGTCCCAGGAGCCAGGGGACCCGTCAAGCTGGTGAAAACCCACAAGGCCTGTGTGACTTCGAGGCTGGGCAGAATCAGGGAGGGAGTCTTCAGGCGCCCAGAACTCTGGCGACATCAGCTGTGCTGGGCAGGAGGGGCAGTGAGAGACAGGGACACTGCCTGCCTCTGCCTGAGGACACCAGAGTCTTCATTCTCGAATCACCCACAACAGACCCACAACAGAACTGCCACCTCCTCCTCCTGTCTTAAGCTACCGAATTGTCATGCCTCATCTGCTTAAGGGACACAAGGAGGTCACATTACTTTTACTGTTCAGAGGTCACAATTTGTATCTCCCATCCCACCAAAACGGGAAGATCACACTCACCTTCCAGGGGTTCCTTTTTCCTTCCAGGATAAGGCCAAGCACCCTGGGGAGTCCTACTCAGCCCAAAGGTCTGGTCCTGATGACCTGCTAAGCAGCCCAGGCCTTTGACTGCCCCAGCTCGGTGTCCTGCAGCCTGCTTTCGGCTGGATGCCTGTCTGCTGTGGGGACAGAGACTCGGCCATCACAGCTGAACAAATAGTGGTTCTCCAGGTGGAGGAGGGAAGAGTGGCCTGGGGTGTGGCACACACACGCACACACACACACACACACACACAGAGATGTACACACAAAATACACACAAGACACACAAAATACAAAAGAGTTGCTAAGGGCCATCCAAGAGCTGGGCCTGGATCCAGGTCCAGCAAGAGATACTACCCCAAGCCTGCCCTGTGACAAAGGGGACACACCATCAACAAAAACCAGATTTTACGCTTGTGTTATAAAATCAGGATATGAGAAGTGCTACAAAGAGAGACTAATGTAGGGGCGCCTGGGTGGCTCAGTCGTTAAGCATCTACCTTCCTCCCAGGTCATGATCCCAGGGCTCTAGAATCAAACCCCATATCGTACATCTTGCTCAGCAGGAAGCTTGCTTCTCCCTCTCCCATTCCCCCTGCTGTGTTCCCTCTCTCGCTTTATCTCTCTGCCAAATAAATAAAATCTTTAAAAAAGAAAAATAGATTCTGCCTTCAGCTCAGGTCCTGATGCCAGGGTCCTGGGATCCAGTCCGGCATTGGGCTCTGTGCTGGGTGTGGAGTCTGCTTAAGATTCTTTCTCCCTCTTCCTCTACCCCTGCCCTCCCCCACCACTGTGCACTCTTTTTCTCTCCTAAAATAAATTAATAAATGTTAAAAAAAAAATTCCAGGTTCATCTTATATTTTCTCTGCCTCAGCCCTGGAGTCAACTATTTCTAGCCCTAACTCCTTTTATTGATGTTGTTATGAAGGATGCTCAGAGACAACCCCTGGGTGTTCATTGTTCCTGGGTCTCTGTTTCCAGGCTCTCTCGGTGGACAGAGCTGGGACACCTCTGTATTTTTACCAACCCACACATACACACACATACATGCATAGCTCTGTAGCTCACTCTCCACATCTATCAAGAACATGAATTGAGGGGCATCTGGGTGGCTCAGTGGGTTAAGCCTCTGCCTTTGGCTCAGGTCATGATCTCAGGCTCCCTCAGCGGGGAGCCTGCTTCCCCCTCTCTCTCTGCCTCTCTGCCTACTTGTGATATCTCTCTCTCTCTCTCTCTGACAAATAAATAGATAAATAAAAATCTTTTTAAAAATACTATATAAAAAAAAGAACATGAATTGATTCTGAGACTTCTGATTCTAATCACCAGTTTGTTTCAGCCTTCATTTTAACTCCTTTGTAACCCTCCCCCCACAGTGATTAACCCCATTCTCATTATCTACAGTGTGTTTATTTGTTCACTTTTAGCACATCCGTGAAGGGATGGCCCAATTGTTCACCTATCTCCCGTGAGAAACCCATGTTGTTGTTGTTTTTTTTTGTAGTTTGTTTGTTTGTTTGTTTTTAATATTTTATTTATTTATTTGACAGAGAGAGAGCACAAGCAGGGGAAGAAGCAGAGGGAGAGGCAGAAGCAGGCTCCCTGCAGAGCAGGGGAAGCCTGTTATGGGACTCCATCCCAGGACTCCAGGATCACGACCTGAGCCGAAGGCAGTGGCCTAACCAACTGAGCCACTCAGGCGCCCGAAACCCATGTTTTGACTAGATGACAGTATTTGCCTTCTTGTTGTCATTAGCATTACAGAGTTCAATAAAAATACAGTTTTCCAAAGTTAGGGCTCTTTTTTCCCCTCCACGCATGTCCATGTGGTTCTACCATGCAGTTAGGTTCGTTTGTTCCTGTTTCTATTCCATCTCTGGTTCCCCAACATCCTAGTTGGGTTTAATTATTCGTTTATATTTAGGATGTGCACAGGGTTCGCACAACATTCCCGTGGTTCTCACAGCCACACGAAAGAGGTGCTCGGGGAAGGGCCCGTCCCTCCTCATCTTACTACCCTGTTCATACCCACCCTGTAGGTAACCAGGCTCTTTAGTTTCTGGTTTATCCTACGAATCGGTAATTCTCATAAACCTCTGTAGGGCTGAAAACCTTACTTTCCTGCCCTGCACTCCTCCTCCTCACTCAGGCCTCTCAGCAGTTCCCCAAACACAGCCTGCTGGAGCACACCCTGCACCTGGGCCCTTGCTGTTCCTGAGGGGCTGTTCCACCCCCTTCAGGCCTTCCAGCCCCAGTTCAGATTCCCCACCACCACCCCGCCCCCTGGCCTCTGGTTCCCCCGCACGCCACCCCCTCTCAGGTCGGGGTTAAATCTTTCCTCCGTGCGCCTCATGGCCTGCCACTACGGAGGAGGGAAGGGCCCGGCCTTGCTGCTCCAGGGAGTCGCTGCCCTCATCACACAGACTCAACACCACTTTGTCAACCTTGCTTCGTCCCACGCGCCCAGCCTGCCCTCAGTGAGCCCCCAGCTAGCTCCACCTACTCCTTCCCCCTTCCTTCCTGGGCGCCCAGCGCTGTAATATTTATGTGAACCTTCCTGCTGCTCAGGGCTTGTTACATGGCTTTGAACCTGGGCTCCTGTCAGTGCATCTATTTACACCCATCTCCATTCCCCCACCTATAAACAAGGGCCAATTTATTTTGTTTCTTTCCGTGCCTTCCAAGGGTCATTTTACGACCCTCTGGAGGATTGTGTGACTGTGTTGGAGATCTGGCGCCACCTGGTGGATGCCTCAAGAAAGGCCTCGTCCGCCTCCCCAGTACACTGTAGCCTACGATTTCCACCAGGAAACAAATCAGTTTCCAAAAATTTAATATATGCGCTTTTCTTCCCTTTTTCAGACCACTTTTAGATGGGAAAAGGCAAGAAAGCCTTCTATGTATTGTCTTCCATTATCAGTTCCATAGAAAAAGTTGCTTCAGTGGAATCACTGAACCACATGAAGTTTGGGGGCTTCCTTGTGGGCTCAGTTAGCCTGGTTCTATGGGGATGGTGGACACAGTCAAAGGTTGGCTGCATGAGTGAGGAGCTCAGGGCTAAACAGTGGTCTCTCAAGACCTGCCAGCTCCTTCTCTCTTGTGTTCACTCAGATTATCTCAGCTCTCGCTCTCTCAAGCTGGAGAAATTTTAAACCACAAAACCTCAGGATAATTCAATACTGTTACTTCATTTTACAAGTAATTACAATTGCTTCCTTTTTGAGGACTTTCAGCTTGTCAAGTATTTTCTCAATGATCCTCACAATGTTCTGAGACACACAGACTGGCTGTTATCCTCATGACATATATGGGGAAACTGAGGCCCAAAGAGGTTCATGGACTTGCCCAATTAACAGAAGAACCAGGTTTGGGCAGAACCCAGGCTGCCTGATTCTGAATCCATGTTTCTCTCTACCACATGAAAAAAAAAAAAAAAATCAATGGAAATGGAAATTTTATAGTTTTATATATCTTTCCTTTTTATTTAAATGTTCAGGTTTGGGGTTTCTAGTGTCACATAATGATATTTAGGGGCACCTGGGTAGCTCAGATGGTTAAGTGTCTGCTTTCAGCTCAAGTTATGATCCCGGGATCCTGGGATCAAACCCCACATCGGACTCCATGTTCAGTGGGGAGTCTGCTTTTCACTCTCCCTCTCCCTCTCTTCCCTGCTTGTGTGCTCTCTCTCTCTCACTCTAATAAATCAATAAAATCTTTTTTAAAATGATATTTATGTTTCACTTAATTATTCTTTAAAATATAATATGGAAAAAGCACAAACTAGCAAATTTTCTAGCTCTAAAATCAGTTCGGATCTAAAGAAATCAGACAATACATTTACCCCACAAGGGCAGTGGCCACATTTATGTGTCCCCAGCATGAAACAAGATGTTTGGCACAACATAGGCTCTCAATAAATGTTTGTTGAATCCAAGAATATGAAAGAAATATGAAAACTATGGGTCTAATATCCATTTACATTCTCATGGACATGTGTTTATACAGTGTATTCACTATAGGAAAAAAATAGGAGTTGAAGATAATAGGTGAATTTTGAATCTAGAACATCAGAATCGGAAGGATGTAGAACCTCATCTAGCCCCACCCAGATAAATATGGGTGTATCTCTGCAAATATGGCAAGTTTGTGCAATCTCCTTGCCCTTTATTAAATGGGGAAAATGGCAATATTAACTTTACAGAGTGGTTGTAGAGTTAAATGAGATGATTCTGACGATACAGTGCACAGTAAACATTAGCTATTATTAGCATCTCAGTATTTATTTGGCAAGGGAGTGAAGCTGAGTCCTTACCTGCCTCCCTGCCTTCCTCAATTTCCCTTGCCACCTTCTACCGTCCATGTCCCATGCTCCACTGGCTAAGCTGAGAACAGCACATGGAAGAAAACCTTCCAGATGGTGAGGGGATGAACCATAAATATCATGAACCATTGCACTAAAGAACACTAACTCTTCCAGCAGGGTTTGGGAATATGGGCTCAGGTAAATATTTAAAAGAGGGAGATGGTAGCGATGTGGGCCTCCTTGAAAGTGAAGAATAGACCGATTGGCTCCGTGGTCACTCATGTCCCTTTCAAAGATGGAGGACTTTATCTCGGGTCTCTGTCCAGACCTTGCAGCCTTCCCTTTCCTGATCAGATTATAAACCATTCCCCCTCCACCCAGTAAATGGCATCATGGAGAGGAATTCATTATGAAGGCAAGGAGAACTACTTCTTCTAGAGTGCATACTAAAGGTACCTTTATCCAGGAGGCAGCCACTTACTTCCAAGGTGGAGAGCCCATGGCACCCCTCCTCTTCCAACTAACAGTGAATCCAATCAGAACAAGCAAGCACCTTTCCCAAAGGCTGTAGGTCAACAGGAGACCAGGGACAAATAATCTGCCATTAATAGATGGGCTGAGCTAGGACACCCAAGTGGTTAGTTGGTTAAGTGTCCAACTCTTGAATTCAGCTCAGGTCTTGATCTCAGGGTTGTGAGTTCAAGCACTATATGAGCCTACTTCAAAAAAAAAAAAAAAAAAAAAAGATTGAGCTAATCTGATCCTTTCTCTCTAAAATCTGAACCAAGAAGTTAAAGAGAGATTGAACAACATAGTGTAGGGACAGAAGCTGCATAGTTATGAAACAGAATGGGGCATCGGGCAGCAGTGATAGGCCCTGAGCAACTGAACTTAAGAAGCAGTGAAGCCATGGGTTTATAGTGTGGCAATAAGGGAAGCTGGTACCTCTGAAAAGAAAATATTTTATATTAAAACAATATTTAAGGGGCTCCTGGGTGGCTCAGTCGGTTGAGCGTCTGCCTTCCACTCTGGTCCTGATCCCTCAGTCCTAGCATCCAGCCCCATGTAGGACTCCTTGTTCAGAGGGGAGCTTGCTTCTCCCTCTCCCACTGCCCCCTCTCACTCCAATGTACACTCTCTTGCTCTACTGAATAAATAAAAAAATATTTTTTAAAAAACAGTATTTAAGTATTCAGGTTGGCATTAAGTTGAAAATAATATGATTCCATGATTTTTTTCTTGGTCTGTCTCTTAAGTAGTCTGCAGTGCTGTAGCCCACCCACCCCCAATATCAAACAGAGTAGTGGAGGGGCACCTGGGTGGCTCAGATGGTTAAGTGGCTGCCTTTGGCTCAAGTCATGATCCCAGGGTCATAAGATCGAGTCCCGAATCTGGCTCCCTGCTTTATGAAAAGTCTGCTTCTCCCTCTCCCTCTGTGTGCTGCTTGTGTGTGCCCCAGCTTGTTCTCTCTCTCTCTCTCTCTCAAATAAATGAATAAAATCTTTAAAAAACAAACAAACAAAACAAAAAACGAATAGAGTAGTGGAACAGGTGTCCAGAGCACCTGGATTTTGGTCTCAAATACAATTTGCCAGCAAGAACCAAAGAGCCTCGGAAAGTTTCTGATTCTGTATCTTGGAGCAAGGATAATTCAGATAGGTCTGGAGCATCCCTTTTTTTTTTTAAGATTTTATTTATTTTAATTGACAGACGGAGATCACAAGCAGGCAAAGAGGTAGGCAGAGAGAGGAAGGGAAGCAGGCTCCCTGCTGAGCAAAGGGCCTGACACAGGACTCAATCCCAGGACCCTGGGATTATGACCCAAGCCGAAGGCAGAGGATTTAACCCACTGAGCCACCCAGGCGCCCCTGGAGCATCACTTTGTTGCCAGAAAGTTTGCCTCCAAAATTATCCAGGTCAATTAAGGGATAAAGGAGCTGGTTAAAAGCACTCCCACTGAGCAAACTGTGACAATTATGACATTAGAAAGAAAGCAGTAGTTCTCTGCACAACTCATATGAGGCAACTAAAAAAAAAAAAAAGAAGAAGAAAGAAAAGAAAAGAAAAAAAAAAAAGAAAAGGCACGTACAGCTTTTTAATGATGCTTACAGTATGTTGACAAAGCCAAACTGCGTGTCTACTATATTCAAGCTTTGGTCAATGTCAAAATTTCATCATTGCAAGTCAAACAGCTAAAAGATTAATGGGAATCCTGGCAGGGGATTCAGAATTTCATCCATTCTACTCAAACAATGAAAAATTATGGAAGATTTACTACTAAAAATTTTTTAAAACCACAGGGGCGCCTACGCGGCTCTGTTGGTTGAGCATCTGACTCTTGGTTTCAGCTTGGGTCATGATCTCAGGGTTGTGGAATCAGGTCCCATGCTGGGCTCCCAGCTCAGCATGGAGTCTGCTTGAGATTCTCTTTCCCTCTCCCTCTGCCCCTCCTTTCTCTCTCAAATAAATAAATAAAATCTTTTTTAAGACTTTATTTATTATTTATTTATTTATTTATTTGAGAGAGAGAAAGAGAGAAAGAGCACAAGTCAGGGGAGGGGCAGAGGGAGAGGGAGAAGCAGACATCTGGCTGAGCAGAGAGCCAGATGTAGATCTCTATCCCAGGACCCTGGGATCATGACCTGAGCTTCATTTACTAAGCCACCCAGGGACCTCTAAATAAATAATCTTTAAAAAAGAACACACACACGCACAAACACACATAGGTTTGGAAAGTCTGATTATCCACACAGAGACTCAACCTAATCAAAACAAACTCATGATGAATCGTCTGGGAAATCACTCTGAGCCCAACCTTGGCAAGAATATACCACTCAAAGATCAACCCAGAACACGGCAGCGTGGAATGACTTGACAGGATGGTTCTGTGCCCCTGGGTTGGGAGACCACATTTGTCATGTCAGGGTGAACAAAAGATTCTCCCTCAATTGATACTCTGGTCCTGGTCAGGTCATCTGTAATAACAAGTTTCATTGCACAGTTTCCTACATACTTCAGTTTAAGAGGTTTAAAACATGTCAGAGAATCTGTTACATTTATGTGACTGTTTTATTAGATTTACAAGAGTTGCTTAAGGGTGTAGAAAGATTTTGCTTATTAGATTTGAAAGGCTACATTTTGGGGGTAGTACATTTAAAAGAATCAGCTAAATTAAATTTGAAAATGTGCTTTGAAATGTCTAAGGGAATTTGATCAATTAAGTACAGGACTGGTGTGGTATAATTAAGGAAGATTTAATAATGTAAAGTCTGTAGTTAATTGAAACTTAATCAAAGAACAAGTAGAAAAAATTCTTATTTTATATTTTAAAAAGTACTGGGTTTATTAGTAAGATAGTATTTGTAAATTGAGGTTCTAGGCTTAGAAGACATGGGATATTTAAGCTTGCTATTTTAACCAATAATAATTAAGACACAAACTACTTTTAAGTATTCCTATCATGCCCAAAAGGCCCCACAGAAGTTTTTTTCATGAAGAAATGGGGAAGTTGAGTAGACCAGTACCAAGTAAGGACATTGAATCTCCCCACAAAGAAAAGTTTCAGAGTTGATAGTTTCAATGTTGAATCCTACCAAATATTTAAAGAAGAGATAATACCAATCTTTCTCAAACTTTTGCCAAAAAATTGAGAAGGAAGAACACTTCCTAACTCATTGTGAGGGTCAGCCTCACCCCGATACCAAAGCCAGACAAAGATACGACAAGGAAAATTCAGCAAATATCCCTTATGAACACTGATGCAAAAGCCCTCAACAAAGTACTGGTAAACCGAATTCAGCACCACATTTAAAAGGATTATACACCATGACTGAATGGGATTTATTCCTGCAATGCAAGGACAGCTTAACATACAAAAATAGATCAACATAATACACCATGTTCACAAAATAAAGCAAAAAAGGCAATGATCATCTCAACCAAAGCAAAATTTGACAAGATTTAACACACTTATGTGAAAAAAACATTCAATTATTAGAAGGTGGAAGAGAGTCAGTAATGTATCCTCTAGACTGAGAAGGCACTTTTAACAACAAAAGACAAAGCAAGCCGCTCCATACCACTTACCTGCCAGTAACTCCAGAGACCTGGCTGCCACGACCAGTCCAGGTGGTTCCAAGCTTTTATTCTCCACCCACTCTCTGCCAGGCCCTGACTGCAACCCACAGCTCTTATAAAGCGAGGGGCTTGGTGGTGAGGTCCCAGGGTAGTTATCTGAAGTGGTGCCACCTGTGTGCCCAATGGGCTTGCTACTCATTATCTCAAGTAGCATCACCTATACCAAGATGGAAGGCCAAAGATGGAGTCAGCGTTGCCAGCACTCCTACACTCGACAAACCAGGAACAGAAGTAAACTGCCTCTATGTAATAAAAAGCCATATGAAAAACCCACAGCAAACATCATACTCAATGGTGAGAGACTGAAAGCTTTTCCTCTAAGATCCAGAAAAAGACATGAATGCCTGCTTTCACTATCTTTAACATAGTACTAGAAGTTCTATCCAGAACAATTCAGTTGGGCAAGGAAAGGAAAGAAAAAGCATCCAATTGGGAAGGAAGAAGTAAAATTATCTCTGCTCATAGATGATATGATCTTATATGTAAAAAACCCTAAAGATTCCACACCAAAAAAAAAAAAACCTGTCAGAGTTAGTAAACGAATTTAGCACAGTAGCAGGATACAAAGTCAAAACATAAATTTCAGTTGCTATGCACTAACAATAAACAATCTGAAAAGGACATTATGAAAATACTTCCATTTACAATAGCAACAAAAAGAACAAAGTACTTAGGAATTAACTAAAAAGGTGAAAGACATAATGAAAACTATAAAACGCTGAAAGAAATTAAAAAAGATATAAATAAATGGGAACACATTCCATGTTCATGAATTGAAAGATTTCATCTTGTTAAGATGTCAGTGCTATCTAAAGCAATCTACAGATTAAATACAATCCCTAACAAAATCCCAATGTCCTTTTTTTTACAGAAATTGAAAAACCCCATCCTAAAATTCATAGGGAACCTCAAGAGACCCTAAATAGCCAAAACAGTCTTGCAAAAGATGAACAAAGTGGAAGGACTCACACATCCTGATTTCAAAACTTACTACAAAGCTACAGTTATCAAGTCAGTATAGTACTAGCATAATGGCAGACGAATAGAACAGAATACAGAGTCCAGAAGTAAACTCATACATATATAGTCAAATGATTTTTGGCACGGGTGCCAAGACCATTCGATGAGGACAAGACAGTCTTTTCAACAAATGGTGCTGGGCAAACTAGATATCCACATGCAAAAGAATGAAATTAGACCCTTATCTAACACTGTATACAAAAAATTAACTCAAAATGGATCAGAGACATAATTGTAAGACCTAAAAATGTAAAACTTCAGAAGAAAGCATAGTTGCCATATGGTGATAGGGCTTCATGATGCTTCATGATGCTGGATTTGGCCATGGTTTTTGATATGACACCAAAGGCATAGGCAACAAGAGAAAATAGACAAATTGGACTTAGTGAAAATTTTAAAACTTCTCAAAAAACATCAAATGACAATGTCCACAGAGTAAAAAGGTAACCAACAGAATGAGAGAAAATGTTTGCAAACCACATATCTGATAAGGGATCAATATCCAGAGTCTATTGAGAACTCCTAAAACTCAGTAACAAAACACATCGCTTCTCGGCCTTTTGGCTAAGATCAAGTGTAGTCACTGTTCTTATCAGTTTAATATCAATAACAAAACAACAACCAAATCAAAACGTGGACAAAGCACTTGAATAGACATTTCTTCAAAGAAGATATATGAATGACCAATAAACACACGAAAAGATGCTCAATATCATTAATCATTAGGAAAGTACAAGTCAAAACTATAAGATACTATCTCACACCCATTAGGATGCCTGCTATCAAAATGCCCAGAAAACAGCAAGTGTTGGTGAGGATGTAGAAGAATTGGAGCCCTCGCTCACTGTTGATGGGAATGTAGATGGTATAGCTTTTGTGGGAAACAACATGGCGGTTCCTCAAAAAAAAAAAGAGCCATTTCATCTAGCAATTCATTTCTGGGTTCATATAAAAGATTTGAAGACCTGTACCCCTGAAACAAATAATACATTATATGTTAATTTAAATAAAAGATTTGAAAGTGGGGTCTTAAAGAGAGAATTTGTACACCAATACTCATCACAGCGTTATTCACAACAGTCAAAAGGTGGAAACAATCAATGTCTATTAACCAATGAATGTATTAAACTAAATATGGTGCATACATATAATGGAATATTTTTCAGCCTTAAAGAGAAAGGAGATCTTGTCACATGCTTTAACATGGACAAAACTTGAGGACGTTATGCCAAGTTAAATTTCCCCTTCACAAAGAGACAAATACTGCATGTTTCCACTTACATGAGATACTTAGTCAAAATTAGCCACTGAAAGAAGTACTTACTATTTACACTGACCGAGAGGAGAGAACATGCCATGCCATGTGGGGCAATGGGGGAGGTACCGGGCTCAGTCAGGAAGAAGGAGGAGCAAGTAGAAAGCAGGGCCCAGAGCTTTCTCTGTTGAGGTTTCCATGGGGAGGAATGGTGAGGCAGGGGGAGAGTTTGGAAGAAGTTTAGGATTGGATAGTTTGAATAATTTTGGCAGGCTCTGGTCTTACAGGGTGGCCTCTAGTTGTCCAGTACCTTACTCTGGGATTATTTAGAACAGGGAAAATATTGGGTTGGCGTGTGAGAGCTGAAGGAGGTGGTCGGGGGTAAGGGCTCTGGATTAGTTGGTTTGTCATATGAAAGGCATGCTTGTGGTGGAAGTGGGGGGTGTCGTTTGTTATCTCTAGGAAATAGCTAATTGCAGGAGAGGCAGTCTTTCCAGGATTAGCAAGGATCCCAAATTGTAAAACTTCATAAAATATGGAAAATTTAAAAAACATGACTCAAACACTGCCTCAATTCTCAGAAATCTCTGCCACCCCATCACAGTCATTGACTCCCACACTCATATACTTGACCTTGCCATCACCAATATGGATACCACCTCTGAAGCATCCATTTCCAGCCTCCTACCTTCTAATCACCACCTCCTTACACACATTAAAAAAAATTTATTATGGAAATTTCCAAACATACATAAAGTAGAGCACAGTATAATGAGCTCTCCCCTAAACTCGTCAGGAAGCTTCAACAACTGCCATCATTTTGTTGATGTTGTTTCCTCTCAGACCCTGGTTTTTGTGGTGGTACTTGTGGTTTCGTTTGGGCTATAATATTTTGAACTAAAGAGCGGACCTCATGTCGTTGCACCTATCAACACTTCGTTATGCATCTCTAACCGATAAGGACTTTTTGGCTTATGTAAATTTCGTGTTTCATCCCACCTAACAAAATAAGCACTTCACTAACATCACCTGACACTCAATCCATATTCAGATCTCCCCGTGGTCTCAAAGGTGTCTTTTTTTACAGTCAACTATCCGTTCAGGATCCCAACAAAAGCCACGTGTTGCATTTAACTGCTAAGTCTTTCACATCTCTTATTTTATAACATTCTCCTTTCCATTGTTTTTTTTTATGCCCTTGTCTTGTTTAGAGAAAGCACATCATTTGCCCTGCGGACTATCCCACATTCCAAATCCAGCTGAGGTCACATATGAAAGCAGGTTATAGCACTACTTACAGATACACGAACGAGCAGCCAGACGTGAAGTCTCAGAACCCAAACAGATCTCAGTAATACAAGCTAATAGCTCTATGGTCTAAACTGTGCTGGGCATTATATATGCATGAACTCATTGAGTCCCCACAATAAGCCTAGTAGGTAGATGGTACTCTCATCTCATTTTTTTTAAAAAAGATTTTATTTATTTATTTGTCAGACAGAGAGAGAGAGAGCACAAGCAGGAGGAGCAGCAGGCAGAGGGAGAAGCAGACACACACACACACATCCGCACTGAGCAGGGAGCCCCAATGCGGGACTCAACCCCTGGACTCTGGGATCATGACCTGAGCTAAAGGCAGTCACTTAACCGACTAAGCCACCCAGGCACCCCACTCTCATCTCAATTTATTAATGAGAACACTGGGCCCCGAGAGGTTCACTCGCCTAAAGTCACACAGCTAGTAGGGGATGGAGCCAAGATCTAACCTAAGCAGTCCGGCTCCAGCATCCGTGCTGTTCACCATTGCTAGATCTACATCTGGTCACAGGCCCCTTTATGACAGACTTCCAGGGCCAAGATTAAAGGGAGACCCCCGAAATGCCATCCAGGGGCGTGTGATTTGAAGTGCCTCCCTTCACTGTCTTTAGTTATATAGATAAGGTTATCCAGAAAACTTTCACAATTAGGATGTAACAGGATACCCTAAGACTGATATTATCCTCACTTTAGAGATGAGGAAACTGAGATCCGGAGGGGTGACATCCTTTACAAAAGAGCAAGAGCCCCCTGCCCACTAAGAAAGTTCTCTTTCCCTAGGCTGCAGTCTCCCTGAGCACTGCTTCTGAGCTGAAGCACCAGCCCAAGTCTAGGGGCAGCCACACCAGATCTCGGTTCTTCTCTAGTGTCAGCACAGTTATCTCTGCCGGACCAACCTATGGCTCCAGAAGGAGCTGCTGAGCCAAGCCTGAGACAGGAAACACCAGCCCCAAGGTCTCTCCACCTTGAATCAGGTATGGTCCCGACTGACCATTACAGCTGGTTCTTTTGTGGTCAAGAGCCCTGTGGAAAGGGCTGAGCTGGTAGCTTGTCTGGAGACCCAAGGGTCCACAGCCTGCTAGACGTTGGAAGCCCCATCCCAATGCCCACAAGCTTCTGGATCTCCTTACATCTCATCTTCCCTCACAGTCTCACCTTTCCACCTAGGAGATCAGTTCTTTTCCCCTCTTACTCCAGGGCTTGGATGGAAGAGAGAGTCAGACGCAGAGGCCAGGCCCACTTGGGAGAATTAGCAAGACCCACTAGGCTGAATTTGTATGGAGGCAGGAGATGGAACGGGAAATGTACAGGGACAGGAGTCCTGTGCCATTCAGGTGCATGCTAGGTGCATATGAGCTGCTCAAACTAAATGCCTCCCTTCTTGATCTGTAAAATGGGAATAATGTACTTCATGTGTCCACAGACTTTTTCTGTAAGGGCCAGATAGTCACAATTTTAGGTTTTCTGTATCAGCCTGTCTCTGTTCTGGCTGCTCAACTCTGGCCTTCTGGGATAAAGCAGCCACAGGAAACTATAAAGAAATGGGCATGACTGTCTTCCAATAAAACTTTATTTACAAAAACAGGTGGCGCACTGGATTTGGTCCACCCGCAAGGTGATGATCCCTGACCTAACTGGAGCGCTGCTAGGAAGATGAGGTGACAGGCGCGTCGCTGCTCTGTGGACTGTACAGTGTGGATCATTTGCGAGGAACTGGAGGGGCAGCTGCTATGGTAATAAAATAAAGCTCAGAGCAGCTCACTGGCGGTGAACGCTTCCAGACAGAAAAGGCCACCGGGGGCGCCTGGGTGGCTCAGTGGGCTGCCTTCCGCTCGGGTCGTGGTCCCAGCGTCCTCGGATCCAGCCCCGCATCAGGCTCTCTACTCAGCAGGGAGACTGCTTCCTACTCTCTCTCTGCCTCTCTCTCTGCCTACCTCTCTACCTACTTGTGATCGCTCTGTCAAATAAACAAATAAATAATCTTTTAAAAAAATTAAAAATAAAATAAAAAATAAAAAGGCCACGACCCGGTAGTCACGTGGGCAGGGTCTCCGATGGGGGCTTAGCCGTAAGCCACCTCCTGACCCATGCAGATACGCTGTTTCCTAAAGGCGGTCTCTCGAGTGCAGACAAGGAAGCCCTAGCCCGCTTTGGTCATCCTGAAGCGAGAGTGTGGCAGTTCGCAGCCCCACCGCAATGTGCTCCGACACCAGCCACCAGCGGGCTAGTTCCGTGCCACGGTCCCTCCCCACCCCGGGGCCCGCCCCCCGGAGGCCCGCCCCCCGGAGGCCCGCCCCCGGAGGCCCGCCCCCCGGAGGCCCGCCCCCCGGAGGCCCGCCCCCACCGGAGCCTGCTCTGCGCCCGGCCCGCCCCCTGTAGTCCCCGCCCCCAGAGCGCGGGCCGGCGTGCTCTGCGCCAGACCCGCCCCGCGCACGTGTCGCGGCTGCCCGGGCTGCGGCGGAACAGGTGAGCCCCGGTTGCGCGCGCGCGCGGATTCGCGGAAGTGGGACGGGCACCTTCCCCAGGGTCTTCTCCAGCTTCGTGGTCGAGCTGCGGGGCTCACAGAGCTGCTGGACGCCCAGTGGGGAGCTCTCTGCGAAGTTTCCGCAGCCCCTCCTCACCCAGCCTGGAGGAGGGCCTTGGCGCTGGTGGGCCTTGGGGCGTCGGGACTTTGTCCAGGACCCTTGCTTTCCTAGCTTTAGTCCCTTGGTTGGGAATATAGGCCCAAGTGATGTGCCCCTTTAGGAATTTTCGTGAAAACAGGCCAGGCGGTACCCCCACGTTCTTGTTTGCAGCAACCTACGTGCTAATTAAACCGCTATCACAAGCAGGCAGGAAGACAGTAAGCTTCAACCAAAGTAAAATAATTATGAATTTTTGCTGAAATATTTATGGATGAAATAAGAGGACACCCGGGATGTGTTTCAAAATAAGCCAGTTGGAGGAGGAATGTGGGTGGGAGAAGAGAGGAAACAAGATTGGCCATGAGTTGGTTGAAGCTGGCTAATGTGCTGTTTTGTCTACTTATGTAGATATTTGTAATTTAGAATTAAAATTTTTTCTGAAACGAAAAGCTCTCTGATAGCCTGTGTGCCTGTGTTAGCTAGGGTTGTCAGGACAAGCACTGGATGGCAGGATTTTATTTTCTTGGGATCTGGACGCTCAAAGTCCAAGATTACAGTGTCAGCATGACATTTCTTCTGAGACCACACTCACTGGCTTGTAGATGGTCACCTCTGGCTTGTGCCCACTCATGGTCTTTCTTCTCTAAGTGTCTGTGTCCTAATCTGTTCTTCTAAGGACACCAGTCAGATTAGATTAGGACCTACCCTAATGACCTCACTTTAAAGACCCCATTTCTAAATAGTTACATCTGAGAGACTGGGGCTTAAGACTTCAGCATATGACTTTGGAGGGGACCCACCACTCAGCTTGTAACTTCGCCACTTTGCTAGTTTGGGGTTTCGTCCAGTTAATCTATCTCTGCCTCAGTTTCCAGTGTTCAAAAATAGGAGCAATATAATTAGGTCATGGAGTTGTCAGGATTCAGTTGTTGGACAGTATATATAAAGTTCTCAGAATTGTGTCTAGCATACAGGAGGTAAGAAGTTGAATTTAGGTTTCACCTATAAATTAGGGATCGTAGGACTTCAGAGTGGGATGAAGAGTGGAGTGAGGCAATTGGTACTTCATGCCGTGCCTAGCCATGGGAATAAAAGTAACAATCACAGCATTATCACAGGGGGTGTCTGCTGCTGTGCCAGACCAGTTGTTTTATGTGCGTTCATTCATACCCTCATCACAACCACCCCAAGGATGCCATTGTCGGGTGCCTGTTTGGCCGACGGGGAAGGTGGTACACAGAGATGGAGGTTGGATTTGAACTCTGGCTTGAGAGCTCATGCTCTTAACCACCTCCCTGTATTGCCTCTGTTCAAAAGGATGTGGCCCTGGGCTATGTTCGGTCGGCCAGCTCACCCAGGGAACCGTTGGCTGATTCTCTTTTTCTTGGCCCAGGTGTACAACGGTGCCAGCACTCATGGCCGGTCCCCTGTGGCGGGCTGCAGCATTTGTGCAGAGACACAGGACAGGCCTGTTGGTGGGTTCCTGTGCAGGGCTGTTCGGGGCCCAGATCTCATACCACCTCTTCCCAGATCCCGTGATCCAATGGCTGTACCGGTACTGGCCTCAGGGCCAACCAGCCCCACTCTCCCCAGAGCTGGGGGGGCTCTTCCAAGAGGTGCTCCAGGACATCGGGGTCCCCTCAGGCCACAGCTACGAGGCTTTCACCACGTTCACCTTCCAGCCCGTGAGTGCTGGCTTCCCGCGACTTCCTGCGGGGGCTGTAGTGGGCATCCCAGCCACCTTCCTGGGGAGAACATTGACCAACACCGATCACCCAGTGGTGGTGCACGGGCAAAGAGTGAACTGGCAAAGCCCAGCAGGCGCCCGGCTGAGAGATGCCTTGACCCTGTCCCATGAGGCCCAGAAGTTTGCCTTGGCCAAGGAAGTGGTATACCTGGAGAGCGGTGCAGCCGCCCTCCAGGCCCTGCCGGCCCCAGCTTGCCTAGCAGGAACCTGGGCCCTGGGCGTGGGTGCCAAGCATGCACTGGGGCTCTACGGAGGCCCCATGAATTTACGGGCAGCCTTCAACCTGGTGGCAGCAGTGGTGGGCTTCGTAGCCTATGCCTTCTCCACGGACTCTCTCACTCATGCCCTAGAAGGCTGGCTGGACCGTCGCACAGCCGCACTGTCTGCAGCCTATGCCCAAGGGGGCGTGGAGTTCTATGAGAAGATTTTGTCGGGCAACGTAGCCCTGCGTAGTGTCTTGGGCAGTCACGGAGAGAAGCTGTATACGCCCAGCGGGAACATCGTTCCCAGACACTGGTTCCGCATCAAACATTTACCCTACACGACCCGCCGGGACTCCGTGCTGCAGATGTGGAGGGCAGCACTCACCGCGGGCCGTTCCTGAGGGTCTCATCACAAGGATGGATGGGGCTCATGCAGACACCACCCTGCTGTTGACTCTGGGGGCTCTTGGTGCCTCCGGCCCCAGAACCCAGTGTCAAATGAATCAGAGACTCTGAAACGAAACAGCCTAGATTCTACCCCTGTCCATGATTCCAGTGACCTTGGGCGAGTCCCTTTTGAATCTGAGCCTCAGTTTACTCCGCTGTAAAATGGGGGTATTTGTAAATCACCTGGCAGGATTTGGGGGTTGTGTGAGCTATGAACAAAAGGGCCTGGCCAAGAGGACACGCCATCAATGATGGGATGTCCCTCCTTGGTCTTAGAATTCCAGCAGGCTGTGGGAGTCAGACCACATCTCCCCACCAGCAGTGCTTATAGGACGGGAACACTTTCCTATAGTGAAGAACCACCATGTAGTTCACCTTGTGGTCTCATCTCACTTCCTTCCACCATTTGAGAAAGTAAAGCTTTTAGAGGCCTGGGTGAGAAGCTAGCATGGCCCTGAGAGGCTAGGAGAGGGAGCTTGAGGTGGGATTTCAGAGCAGGTTTACCCAGGCCTGATGGCATGCTCAGACAGAGCCCCTTTGCCTGAAAGGGAGAGAAAGCGTTGCTGGAACCTGGCAAGACCTGTGGCATGGGAGCCTTGGCAGGAACTCTGGCCAGAGGAAGAAGAAGGAACGAGCCATTGCAAAACCAAGGCCTTGCCGGGAGGGCACCTGTTGATGTAGTCCAGAGCGTGGTCAGTACCTGGAGAGGAGAGGAACTGGGGGGTTCCGAGGGGGATGGCAGGGAGGAAGCAGGGTGGAGGTGGGTGAGATAGACTGGGCCTAGTGTCACATCCGTGGCCCAGGGGAATGCTGCACCCTTACTCTGTTCGTTTCCTTCAAGGCTTCCTGGTGGCAGGTAGATCAGACCCCACTTTTAATCCCTGGACAGGAGACCCCTTCCCAGGGAAGGTGAGAGCAGCTGTGGCCAGAAAGCCAGACTCACTTGGCCATTCATGTATTTTTATTGCCAATTGTGTTTTCCCCGGAAGAATGGAAGCATTCAGGCCTGGCGCCGGTGTAATTCAGGGTGAAGAGACGGGGCCACTCCTAGGGAAGGGCGCAGGGCAGTACCAGGAAGCCCACTTGGTCCTGGCATGCACTTCCTGCCGGAGACCGAGCAGGCAGTGAGCAGGGTGCGGTAGCAGGTCTTCCTGCTGGGTCAGTCACAGTGGCTGGAGGTCAGTGCTCTGGCTCCATTCGACCAGCATGTGGGTCCCAGTGTTCGGCTTAGGCAGACACCCCATCCCTCAGATCCCGGGATGGCAGTGCGCACATGCTTGATGAATGCAGAGGTGGACAGATGAGTTACTGAGCGGGTGAGCAAGTCTCCACTCTGGGAAATGCCACTGCAGGAGACCCCTTGGCTTGTCATCCAAGTGCTGCTGCCACGTGTGACTGATCTTGGCCAGAGAAGTGTAGCTTGGGGTCTGGATTTGAGGAGCTCCAACTGCTCCCCAATCCCCATGCCAGCGACTTTCAGTACTGCAGGAGCAGGGTGATGGCTTCAGGCATTCCCCAGGTGGTTCCTCCAGTCCATTGTCCCCACCTCTCCCAGTTCT
Organism: Enhydra lutris kenyoni; assembly: GCF_002288905.1. Classification (NCBI taxonomy): domain Eukaryota; kingdom Metazoa; phylum Chordata; class Mammalia; order Carnivora; family Mustelidae; genus Enhydra; species Enhydra lutris. Next base: position 103,904,932 of record NW_019154085.1, read on the forward strand.
TGGACATGCAGTTCTGACTGGGTTCCATCCTGCGGACAACCCTCTGCGGGTGTCCCGTAGCTTTCTGGCTAGAGCTGCCTCTCTGAGCCCTGGCCTAATGGCCTCTCTAGCCATCTGGTGTCCTGTCTCCCACCCCCACCCCCCCAGCTATATGGAGCCTAACCTCCATAACCTCCATGGTTGCTTCACTGCTGGCCCCCTCCTTCCTCAGTGCCTGGGTCTGGGCTGCTCTCTCCCACCCTGCCCTTGTCTCAGGTCCTCAGAGCTCCTCCAGCAGGAGTACTCAACCACCTGACTCCGAACCTTCCCCATCCATGCCTGTCCCATGCCCTGTACCTCTCCGCCCCCCTCAGGGCTTACTATAAAGAAGTTACCCGGCAGATAGTACTCAGCCTCCCCTCCACTGAAACATACTGTCTGCAAGGGCAGGGTGATGGGTCTTGTTACTGCTCTGGACTGAGGCCTTCCATAACATTGTTGAAGACTTGAGCAAGGCTCTGAAGCTACAGCAGCTGGGCCTGGCACCCTAGAGGCTGAGCCGTGACCGTCCAGCTGGCTGTGCAGGTGGCCAAGGCCATCTGAATCCTATGTGACCCTGTCCTGGCTTCCCAACTTGGGACTCTCCAAGGGCAGGGCCTGGCCCGGATCTGAGGTTGTTGTTCCAGTGGGGGGACACAGGACACTTCTGGTCACTTCCAGTAGAGCACAGATTCCCACTCGGGCCACCAGCACCCCCCCCCAAGGAGCTTTAGGAAAAAGGGGAACCTCCAAGTTGTATAATATACTGTGCCCCCACACATGGATTTGCGGTTTGTTCCCAGAAAGCTTCAAAAACATGCTCCATGGCTTCATAGATGGGCTAGGTGGCAGGGGGTTAGCTGGTACAGGTTGCATCTTTCCTCAGATGCCTCAGTCGTCAGCATTGCCCTGTGTCCCAGGCGAACGTTGTTCTCCTGAGTACCCCCCCGCCCCCGCCAGCTACATGTTCACAGTTCTCTGAGTGTGAATATGCAAAGATACCCAACACCCCAGAACAGTCCTCCATAGGATTCCAAACTAGGCTAAATGACAGGGCTGCCGCAACAGAAATGCTCTCCGTGCTCCTCCCTGTGCCTACATATGCACGCACACATGCAGACACAGCCGGAACACAGGAAAGGGGGTCCCAGAGTCTTATGCCATCACTGGCTCTGCCCATTCCTGACCCCAGCAGGCCCCACTGCCTTGTCCAGGAGCCACAGCGCTGTGCCCCGTGCAGCTGTGCCTATAGCCGGCGCATACACGTGGGACCCACATCTCCAGGCAGGCTTATACCCCAGGCTGGGCTGGAACAGATGTTTGGGTCCTTACCCAGCAAGACCTCCCGCCCACTACAGCCCTACAGTAATGCCCACGGGATCTCTGTTGTGCACCAGACACTGCAAGCTTCCTAGAATCTTTTTTCAGTTAGCCCCAGATTGGAAGAGGTAGTTGGTAATGTCATTTCAATTTTACAGGCAAGGAAAGAGCACAGAAAGGTGAAGAAATGGGCCCCAAACCATTAAGCTTTGAAAGTGACAGAACAAGGATTTGAAGTCAGCACCCTGGTTCCAGATCTCTGTTGGGAGGCCTTCATTTACACTGTCCTGTTAATCCTGAGGGTTTTGTCGTGGAAATTTGTGCTGTGGCCTCTACAGCCTTTCTTCCATGCCAGTTAGAGAAGACCTTCCGACCTCACCTCTCGTCAGGAAAAAATGGCCACTGAGCAGATCTTTCTGGAACTTCCAGGGGAGACACTTTCAGCTAGCTGAAGAGGAGGGGGCTGCCCAGTCCATCTGATTTGGTGCTGAGGTGGGAATGGGGTGGAAACGCCATGGGTTACAGAGCCCTTGGGCCCCGGCTGAAGACAAGGTTACCGTGGGGAGCAGGAGAGGACTCGGCGGCAGCCAGCTGTGGGGTCAAATGCTGGTCCTCCCACTTTAGCAGAGTGACTTTGAACAAGTGATTCCACATTTCGGCCTGCGAGCTTTCTATTAAATGGGGATGTTAACATGTAGCTCCTGGTATTGTTTTGATAAAATGAAATAAAGTTTGCAAAATGCAAAGCCCAACATGAGTATATAGTAAGCTTTATTTTATTTTTGGTAATAATGACCTGTCTTTATCATTTACTGCATTTGACAGAAATTACCCTTTTAAATTTTTACCTGTGACACTTCTACTTAGTTTAACCTCCATATTTTGTCAAAATACTGTCTTCATTCTTTGATCATGTCACACGTAGCACACACCCACTCCTGTGCACCCACAGCCAGAGCCATACTTCCTCAGTGGGACCCAGGAATAAGAGGTCTGTTCAAAGTCTCAGCAGCAGGGAATACACTAACTTTTTTTTTTTTTTTTAAGATTTTATTTGCCAGAGAGCACGTAAGCAGGGGATGCGGCAGGCAGAGGGAGAGGGAAAAGCAGCCTCCCCGCTGAACTAAGAGCCCAATTCGGGACTCGATCCCAGCACCCTGGGATCATGATGTGGGCTGAAGGCAGTGGCTTAACCAACTGAGCCACCCAGTCAGCAGTATCTCCTTAAAGACAAAAGTCTTGAAAGGATTAGTGCTCAGTGTTCTCAGCACAACAACGCATTTTAGTTCACAAGGTATTTTGGCAACGCTTCATCTGGGCAAGAATAGAGGCTTTTGAAAAATGAAGCTTTAAGGGATGCCTGGGTGGCTCAGTCAGTTAAGCGTCTGCCTTCCACGTGGGTCATGATCCCAGGGTCCAGGGATTGAGTCCCACATCAGGCTCCCTGCTCACTGGGAAGTCTGCTTCTCCCTCTGCCTACTGCTCCCCCTGCTTGTGCTCTGTCTGTCTCTCTCTCTCTCTGGCAAATAAATAAATAAATAAAATCTTTTTTAAAAAAAGAATAAGGCTTTAAGAAAGCTTTCTATTTTAGGGCTCAATTTTAATATAATGTAAGTTTAAAGTCTTTACATTTTAAACAAATAAAACCTCAAAATTACTGATTGGTTCAAAATGGTTTTTATGGAAAAGGTAACAAAATCTGTAACAAAAACATGGCACCAAGGGCAAAGGCTCCACCACTTTTGAGTAAAGTGTACAAAGGTTCCGAGGGTGACGGGCCAGGAAAGGGGCCCATTCAGTTACAGCAGCAGGCAATTTCTCTTCCTCTTTTTTTTTTTTTTAAGATTTTATTTATTTATTTGACAGAGAGAGAGAGATCACAAGTAGGCAGAGAGGCAGCAGAGAGCGAGGGGGAAGCAGGCTCCCTGCTGGGCAGAGCCGGATATGGGGCTCGATCCCAGGATTCTGAGCTCACGACCTGAGCTGAAGGCAGAGGCTTAACCCACTGAGCCACCCAGGTGCCCCTCTTCCTCTTCTTGACAGAAGTCAATAGAGAAGCGCTCGCATAGCTTCATCAAACACTGTCCGAGGCCTCACTGCAGGAGAGCCGAGCACCCCCAGTGGTTTAGAGCACCGATCTCCTTAGCTGTGGTCAAACACCACGGTAGGTGATGGGAGTCGGCTTCTTCCCCTGCAGATTCTCAATCGTGTCTTTGTCGCCCCTAAATCAAGTTTAGTCCCCACCAAGATGATGTGGGTGTTGGGACAGTGACGTCATACTTAAGGGTACCACTCTGCTGAACATTTTCAAATGATGCACGATTCCCTAAGAGAAAAGCAAATTAAGAACACATCTGTTTGCAGATAGGATAAGGGACTTCATCTGTCCTAATTTTGTCCAGCTGTATCCCATAAGCCCAGATTCACTGGTTTTCCATCTACCAGAATATTGGCAGAGTCGTTGTCAAACACAGTGGGAATATATCCCCCAGGAAATGCATTGGTGTGTAGCTGATCGGTAGGGAAGTTTCACATACAGCTCCATCTCCCACCACCACACACCTGATGATCTTCATCGGGGTCACTCATCGGGCTACAGCAGGCGAGGGGGACAGGAGACAGGGTGCTGGGGCTGCTATCCACACCGCCTTGCCCTCTGCTGATGGGAAGCTGGAGCCCGGTATATATGGTAAGTTTGTTTTTGTTTTTGTTTTTTTTATAAATATTCTGTTTATTTATTAGAGAGAGTATGAGTGGGGGGACCAGCAGAGGTGGAGGGAGAAGGACAACCAGACTCTCTGCTGAGTGGAGAGCTCAACATGGGGCCAATCCCACGATCCCACAGTGCTGAGATCATGACCCCAGCCAAAATCAAGAGTTGGACACCCAACCAAGGCACCCAGATGCCCCATTATAGTAAGCTTTAAAAGAAGATTGGTTTTCTGGGACACCTGGGTGCCTCAGTCAGTTAAGTGCCTTTAGCTCAGGTCCTGGGATTGAGTCCTACCATCAGGCTCCTTGCCCAGCTGGGAGCCTGCTTCTCCTCTGTCCCTCTCTCTACTGTGCTCTCTCTTTCTCTTTCTGACAAATAAATAAAATCTTTTTTAAAGAAAGAAAGAAAATTGGTTCCTACATTCTTTGCTTTTAAGTGGGTCAGCTACCAGGGTGTTCAAGGTCTTGGAATTGTTGCCCCAATACCAGCAATTCCTTGAGACTAGAACCTTCCCAGGGAATTCACTGCTGCCTAATACAGGTCTGTGTTAATAGCTTCTCAAAGTCCCAATTAGGGCAGTTCCTTAGCTGTCTTGGTTGCTATCAGTTGACAACTGGAAAATTCCTTGGCAGCCCCCTGGAGCAGAGGACCCATGTGATCCTAGGGTAGATAGCAGGCCGGAGAAAAGGACATTAAAGTGTGAGATCGTCATTTACACTTAACACACTGGTAATTTTAAAATACTAGAATTTTAAAATATTAAAACCACCAGTGTTAGGGTGGTTGTTGTAAAGTTAGTACAAGCATGTGCTCTTGGTGACATTTGTAGTAGACAGCTCCCAAGATGGCCCCCAGGGCCCCCCCACTCCTGGTGCTCTTGACCTCTGTCAGCCTCTCCCCTTGCTCCCCTGGTTCAAAACAAGAGAATACAGCAACATTAAGGTGCTGTCACTTCCATGATTAAGTTACAAAATGTTGTGACTTCTGTCTTGCTAGCAGACGCTATTGTTTTCTCAGATGCATGCTTTGATAAAGCAAGTTGCCATGTTGGAGAGGCCCACATAGCAAGGAACTAAGGGCAGCCTCCGACCAATAGCTGGTTAAGACATGAGGCCCTCAGTCCAACAGCCCACGGGGACCCGAATCCTGACAACAACCGAGTGAGCTTGGAAGATAATCCATCCCCAGCCAAGCATTCAGAAGAGACCATAACCTCAGAGACTGCAACTTGTCTGTAGCCTGTGACAGACCATGAAGCAAAACACACAGCTTATGCTTGGATCCATGACCCACACGGAAGCAGTGAGACAATAAATGTGGGTTGTATTAACCACTTAGTTTTACAGTAATTTTTTGTGCAGCGATAGATAACTAATGTACAGGATTAACGGACATAATGTCTCCAGAAAGCCATTTGGCAAAACTTGATACAGTCACAAAACTTGATCTCCTGATCCAGTAACTTGAAACCTAAAAACTTATCCTAGAGCTATAACCTAACAGAAACCAAAGATGTACATAACAACATTCACTGTGGTAATTTAAAAAAAAAACATCAAAATAAGGGAAATGTTGAACAGCAAGGACCTAGGAAATTGTGGTACACCCATCTGTTGAATATTCTTTGGTCACTAAAAAGTGTAATTATGAAGATTCGCAGAGAAATGTAGACATATTAGTTATGAATATCAAACACTGAGAAAATGTGAAGTACTACTTGCATGGTGATAGCAAGAATGTAACCATGGTAAGACCTGGAAGGAAATTCACAAACTTGAAAGTAAATCTGGGGGTGCCTGGGTGGCTCAGTTGGTTGGGCGTCTGCCTTCAGTTCAGGTGACGATCCCAGGATCCCGGAATCGAGCCGTGCATCAGGCTCCCTGCTCGGGAGAAGTCTGCTTCTCCCTCTCCCTGCGTTCCTCCCCTCTGCTTGTTCTCTCTCTCTCTCTCTCTCTCTCTCCCTCCCTCAATTAAATACAATATTTAAAAAATAAAATAAATAAGAAAGTAAACCTGTTCAGATGGAATTTTGAATGACTCTGCATTCAGTATAGGTAAGGACTGCCTGCTGTATGTATTTACTCAATGCATGAAGGCTTACTCAGAGGGGCCCATGGACCCGCTCCTTCTCCCTGTGTCAAGGTGACAGATCCTGGCATCACAGCTTTTGGCTCTGTGTCCTTGGGGTGTGGCCAACCTTCTGTCTGTCAGTTGCCACGGCCGTCATGAAAATGTGCCACTCAGATCTGCAGGGAGCAGACTTGACTGACGGCCACAGCTGTTGTTTCTCTAGATCCACAGCCATGTTCTCACTGAGGCCATGCCTCGTGGGCTGCTTTTAGCCCGTGGCGGGACTAGTGGCACTACTATGGCAGGCCCAGTCCAGTGATTTGGGGGACTCCTCCGATGGGTGACCGTGGCTCCAGGACTCCCCCAGGGCCTGGGCAGGTCTTTCTTAGAGCTGCTCTGAAGTCTGAGACCCAGTCCTCCTCCATTCCCTGCTCCTTTCCAGGCGTTAGACCTGCAAAATAGCTCAAAGCCTCTCCTCAGCTTCTATGCCCACCCCCCTAGGCCCTTCACAGGCATTTCCCCCCAGTTCTGCCTCTTTGTCTATTCCCCAGAGGACCTGAACTAGCAAGGTTAGTCACTCGGTCAGGTGAACTGTGAGGATCTGGGGAGCCCACAGTCCTGCAGAAGAGACCGTCTGACAAGTAAACGGTGGGACCGAGGCAGTGAAGGTGCAAGGACCCGCCTGCTGACCCCTCGGCTTTTCAGACGTGTGGCGCAATTTTATTTAATCACACCAAGTTAGTGTGTAGGAAATGTAAATGCAACAGTATGGTAAAAATAGCAGAGAATGGAAAAATCTAAAAAGGCAGTATGCATAAAGCATGTGAACCAACGTTCATTAATGCCTCGTCTTCCGTTCCGACTGACACTCGATGCTTGCAGATTTCAAAACAAACTTTGAAATCATATGACTGTTCTGAAGAGATCCGCACATTCAGTCAGTTTGCAGTTGGCTTGTCCTCCACTTACATAGTGCGTCGTACAGACTTGTCCCGGGTCAGGTCCCAGCACAGAGGAAAGAAGTACCTTCATGTAATTAGAAAAGATCCCCTCAGCCGTACTCAGGTTCAGACTGCCAGCGTATAAAGGACGCAAAAACCATCACAACATGGTTCCAAGGAACATAATTTTTATAAAGAAAATTACTTGGGGCGCCTGGGTGGCTTAGTATGTTGCATGTCAGACTCTTGATCTCAGCTCTGATCTTGATCTCAGGGTTGTGAGTTCAAGCCCCACGCTGGAGCCTACTTAAAAGAGGAACAAAAAACAAATGTAAGCTTCTGTTTCCTATTTTAATTATTGAAATCTCTAACAATGACAGACTGTCACCTGTGACAGTAAATGTAGACAGTGATTCAATCAAACTTCTTAAAAGACAATTAGGAGTCTGACGTAACAGAAAATGATGGAAAATGTGATGTGATTCTGTGATTCCATGCTGGTTCTTTTTGTCATTTTAAAGACACATCATGGGGCTGCCTGGGTGGCTCAGTCATTAAGCATCTGCCTTTGGCTCAGGTCATGATCCCAGCATCCTGGAATGGAGCCCCACATCAGGTTCTCTGCTCCACAAGAAGCCTGCTTTTCCCTCTCCTGCTTACCCTGCTTGTATTCTCTCTCTCACTGTCTCTCTCTCTCTCTCTGTCAAATAAATAAAAAAATCTTTAAAAAATAAAAATAATAAAGACACATCACGTTAATGTCAGACCAAGGCACAAAATATTTAGTGCATGAACCAGTTTTCTTTCTTTTTTTAAAGATTTTATTTATTTGACACAGAGAGAAGAGAGGGAGAGAGAGCACAAGCAGGGGGAGCAGCAGAGGGAGAGGGAGAAACAGACTCCCTGCTGAGCTGAGCAGGGAGCCGGATTCAGGGCTTGATCCTAGGACCCTGGGATCATGACCTGAGTGGAAGACAGATGCTTAACCGACTGAGCCTCCCAGGTGCCCCTAAACCAGTTTTCTTTTACGAGCTAGCATTTTAGGGGCACCTGGGTGGCTCAGTGAGTTAAGCCTCTGCCTTCCGCTCTGGTCATGATCCCAAAGACCTGGGATCAAGCCCCAATCAGGCTCTCTGCTCTGCGGGGAACCTGCTTCCTCCTCCCTTTCTGCCTGCCTCTCTGCCTACTTATGATCTCCGTCTGTCAAATAAATAAATAAAAAATCTTAAAAAAAAAAAAAAAGAGCTAGCATTTTATTGTAGTCTTTTATCTTACTTTGTACCCAGTACTCTATCCTACTAAAAGCTATTCAGCTTAACCAACAGAAGAAAAAAAAAAAGATTTCTGACTAGGTTTATAGGGGACATAAACTTTTATATCATCAAACTGCCTAATCAAAAGTACAATAATAAAGATGAAAATGCCTCCTATTTCTTCTAGAAAATAGTACTTTACAAGCTTGCTGCATCTTGAATGTCTTTACTACCATTGCCTGCCAACGGACGGCTGATAGAACAAGGAATTGTTAACCTGAGTTATGATAGCGCATCCCTCAGACATCAACCTAAAAACGAACTTTCTACAGAAGAAGGAACTGTTTGAACATGGGGGAAACAATCCCTTATTCAAACCCCCTGGAAGTGAAAATGGCTGCAGATTTGTAGCATTTAGACAATTATGCTGTCAACACACTCTGTTTTAGGAACTGAGATTAAGACATCTAGAGAGAGCAGAAGAAAATGGATTTTTTCTTCAGAATTTTAATCAAACTCCCGATAATCAAAGACTTCAAAGCAAATACGGCACATAATATCTCAAGCATAAATGTAGATGGTGAGCCTTGGGGGCACCTGGCCGACCCAATCAAAGAGCGTGAGGCTCTTGACCTCAGGGTCATGAGTTTGAGCCCCATACTGGGTGTAGAGATTACTTTAAATAAATAAACTTTTTTAAAAGGATGGAAAGCCTAGAGGATTTTTGAGTTCCTAAATATTAAAAAAAAAAATCTATCACTGCAACATGTAGTTTAATCTTAAGAGTGTCAAAGAAACTATTTTAATCTTCGGAGTTTCAAAGAAAAAGTAGTGAATTACACACTCGTGTGCGTGCCGCACGAACCTGCATGCACACACACACACATGCCGGTAGGTAACCCAATCCCTTCTTCCCATCGCCTCACTTCATTACAAGAAAATTATGCAGAGCTCATCATTGGTCTCGCTTGACCTAATGATCTCTGGGACCTTACTTGCTGCTGTCACTGTTACTTCTTGTATTTCAGCATAACAGAATTCAAAAGCAGCTTCTAGACGGGAACCTGTTTCTGAACGCCTATATTTAACTGGAGGGTACCTAGGTGATACTAACCCAAAGGCAGGGTTCAAACTTCTGGGTTCCCCTGTAAGCTCTGATTCGCATGAGGCTCAGAATCTTGCTTCAGACCGTGGTTCTCCAGACAGACAGAGACGGTGGTGCCCTGAACTGGGCGGTGGCCGTGGGGATGGGAAGAAGCAGAACTCAAGACTACATCTAGGAGGGAGTATTGATGCAATTTGTGGCAGGCTGGGTCTGGGGGTGTAAGAGACGAATATCTGGGCTCAAGGGTCGGGAATGTCCCCTGGTTCCTGCTTGGCAGCCAGGTGTCTGTGGTGTACCCTTTGCCTTTCCTGTCTCTGCTGCGGGGCTGGCAGGCGCTAAGTCCCATTCTCCTCCTGTCTCCTGGGATGTCCCTCCTCCCTAACTGACTCCGCCTCCCTGGAAAGAGTTTTGGCGGCGGTGGCTGCGATGGAAGCCTGGCAGCCCATGGGATGCTTGAGAACTCCCGGACTGAGGCAGCATGCGTAAGGAGACCTCAGCAGTGTTCTCTAAACCCTCCACAAGTTGTTCAGGGTGAAGGCCAAGGGAGGTGAGCAGCTGGGGTCCACAGGCGGGATGCTGCCCAGTCCTTCCTCAGCTATGTCTCTGCCTCTGCCCTCTCCTCCGTGCACTCTCAGCCACGCTCAGCTCCAGCAGGCTTGGGGAGCACACACCGAGCCCTTGCACGGCCTGGAGTCACCTGGACTCAAAGACCCCCTAGCTCCGGACTTCTTCCAATCCGGATCCCTGGGGCCTCCCCCCGCCTGCTGCACAGGATGGTCGAGAGAGTGGGCTGCTGGGCCCTGCAGGATAGGCCAGGGGGTGGAGGGCAATCCCCTGGGACCTGGGCCAAAGGAACAGACTATGGAGCCAGAGCCCACATGGAAGGAGACAGGGAATGGGCATCCACACAGCACATGGCAACATCTCATTGCTTTCTAACGAGATCCTCTCTGGTTCTGGACTATACTGTTGTCATCACAGACAAGTCCTGCCAGAGTCTGATGCCTGGACACTGAGCAGCTGGCCGGGCATGGACAGGTCACAATCAGGTGGGCATCGTCTGCTCACCAGCTAGCTCCAGTTTCCACGACCTCCAATCAATGTCAGGGTTGAATTTTCCCTAAGGGCATCCACATGTGAAAAGCCCAAGGTCACAACTCTCTTCACTATAGCTTTCTCCCTCCCTTACCTGGGCCCCGGGGCTTCAGACCAACGAGCTGCTCCTCTTCAGAGTAAACCCCTGCTGACTGGGAGATTCCTTCTGGTCCCCACTGGTTGGGGGCAGCCTGCAGTCCTGAAGCATGCATGTCTCTGTTGATTGGTGGAGGCAGGAGAGATGCAGAATCAGGGTCCCGGGAGACCTGGGTCCAGTGGGAGGCTCATGGCCAGGGGGCAAATCTGTGGGTGCCTCTCCAGGCAGCCTTTGGCTTCAGAACCTGACTGTAGGGGCGTCTGGGTGGCTCAGTGGGTCAAGCATCTGCCTTCGCCTCAGGTCATGATCCCAGGGTCCTGGGATTGAGCCCCGCATCGGGGCTCAGTGGGAAGTCTGTTTCTCCCTCTTCCCCTGCAACTTCCCCTATTTGTGCTTTCTTGCTCTCTCTTGCTCTCTCTCTCTCTCTCTCTCTCTCTCTCTCCTGCAAATAAATAAATAAAATCTTTAAAAAGAAAAGATACCCTGGCTCTACAACTTACTCTCCTGAGCACGTCATTCACCTTCTCCGTACCTCAGTTTCTCCAGTCTGGAAATGGGAAATATGACAATGTCTGCTTTCTAGGGTTGTTTTAAGAACCTTAAGTTGAAAAAAAAAAAAAAAAGAATCTTGAGTTGGTATCTGTAAAGCACTTTGCACAGTGCCCACATTGGGCACTGTGACAGTACTGCCCTCCACAGCGTCCTCTGACCTCCGGCCCGGTCTTACTCATGTGTCTGACTCCCCTATCAGCCTGGGACCTCTCTGAGGCTGTCCCCACCTCCTTATTCCTATATCCGAGAGTCAGTGTTCAGATAGTGTTTGGCGAGGACATGACTGAGGAGTGAAGGGAAGGAAGGAGCTTGACGAGTGAGGAGACCCCGGAGGCCCTGGCCTGGGAACCACAGCTCAACCCAAACTTCTCAGTCCTGTCCCCTGTCCCCTGGATAGGTCACCTCAAGAGGGGCCCCCGGCCCCTTCTGACATGGCTCCTGACAGCAGCTGGGGCTACCCTCAGGCCTCCATCCCCAGATTCTGATCCTGGCTGGCTGAAACGTTGACTGTCCTGCGCTGGTCCCTGGAGAGGAAAGGTAATCCAGCCCAGAGGTCTGGGCTTGGAGGGCGAATGTGTGGAAAGTGTGGCTGTCCCAGGCTGCAGACAAGTGAGGCTCTGGGAGGCCCCACAGGCAGTCGGGCCCCAGCTGCCCCATCCCGGCCCTGGCCCAACGGTGCCTCCTTCCAATGGCCACCCCACAGATTCTTCCACCTCCCAACTCCTGTGCGACCCATTTTGGATCCCATATCCAAGGCCCTGCGTGCCAGCCAAACGAATGTCAGGAGCCGTCTGTTGCCAACGCCCGCAGCGGCTGCCGGGGAAAATTCTGGCATACGTAGAAATCAACTTTGTTTTGCCTCGCAAGAAAATCTTCAGTCGAGCAAGGGGAGGCTCGCTCAATCATTCAGGGGTTCCATTAACCTGAGGAAGGCAGAACCGACAGCCCAGGGGAAGGGCAGGCGGGAGGCCTAGAGACAGTGATGGAGGCCCAGCAAGCCGAAGGCCCTGCGGTCTCAGGAAGAAGCCACTCTGGTGTCACAGCCACAGGCTCGTGGTCCCTCATGAGAGGACCAGGCCCGTGTCCCCCTGACTGGCCCGACCCCAGGCCACCTCAGCAGAGGGAGCACGGTTGGCTTTCGGTGCCCACCCAGGTGGACAGAGCTCCCATGTTTCCCCAGGCCCCTCAAAAGGAGTCTTTCCCTTGCCTAGTTCTGCCCAGCCCCACAGGGAAGCGCCCCCATGGAACAGTAGTAGAGTTACCATGTGCGGACTGCTACTCTGGACCATGCTGTTGCCTCGTATCAGCTCATGCGATCCCCTTAAATTCCCACAAAACCCCTTAAAGAAAGGAAGACAGGTATTTTTCCTCGGGCCCAGCTGGGAAGCTGCGCCCAGAGAGGGTATGTAACTTGCCCATGACACCCAGCGATTGCTGGTGGGGCCAGGGTGGGATCCCTGGAGCACTGTGCAGGGCTCTCTACCAAAGCTGTAGCCTCACTGGGGAAGTAGGGATCACGGGGGGTTTGGGGAGTGCGGGGGGTGAGGGGGTGTTTACATCCGGGACAGCAGCACCCTTTTGGGAAGCAGCAGAGCCTCCTGGAGATGCCAGGAAGCCCCACTCCCTGCTGGGGGGTTCTTGGTGAGGGATTTGAAGCATGCGGGGCACCCTGGAGCCCTGACTGGAACGTTTTGGTCCCTGACTCACAGCTCTGTCCTGGGGGGATCTGATGCTGGCCCAAGGCGTCTCCTGAAAAGTGGGCTCTTGGTAAAACTTCCTCCAGGTGGAGTGAAATTAAATCTGCTTTCGAAAAGGAAGCTTCTCAACCGCCTGAGGTGCTGTGAAATGCAGATCCCCAGGCCTGCCTGAGCACTGGCCGACTAGACAGTCCGCCAATGGGACACAAGAAGCTCCATTCGTCACCAGCTTCTCCTGGTGGTGATTTGTGTGGACCCCAAAGTGGGAGGAGTGCCCTGGGTGAGCCAAAATTTAGGTTGATGTTCTTTGATACCTAAGGAGTGGGTCCTTCCCAGAGCTTGCTTCCCCTTCTGAGGAAAATGGTCTCAGCCATTCCTGAGGCAAAGGGATCCTGCAGGAACCATGTGTCCCCTCACCTGACCTCTGTCTGTGGCTGGAGCCACAGAGGACACACATACACACACACATCACACATCATACACACCAACACATGCCATACCCACCTCACCACAGAGCACACACACACCAAACCCTCACCACTACACACCACACACATACACCCAGACACGCACCCCCCCCAAATCCTCACACACCCCACACATACACCCAGGCATGCACACACAAACCCCAAATCCTCACACACCACACACATACACCCAGACACACCCACACACATCACAAATCCTCACACAACACACACATAACCCAGACACACACACACAACCCAAACCCTCACCCATCACACAGACACATACCATACCCACCCCAACACACATACACACACACACACACACCCCATGCCCCAGGAAACATTTGGAAGTCCATCCTAAATAAAGGTGATGTTAATTCACTGCCCCATCACATTCTCTCTTGGATAGTTAAACCAGGGGTGCAAGACAAGAGTCCACAGTGAAAGCTGAAGAACCAGGAGACCCTCAGAGATTAACAGTGATGGAGTCTGTGCTGTGAGTGGGTTAGGCTCTTGGTCACTTGTGCAGCTGTCGACTGGGTTCTGTCCCAACGCTCCCACGTTGAAGGTAGCCCTGACCCCATGACCCACCGTGTCCAGTGGCTTCGATAGGTGATCAGGGTCACTTACATGTGAAAGCATTTGAGATCCAAGGTGTCTCCATCTTTCCTTCCTCAGCCGGCCTCCAGATGTTGTGTCCCTGAGTGAGGACAGCGTGGGACACAGACCCCACCCACCCCGAATGGACATGTAATGAGAGCAAAAAGGAAACCTGCGTGGTTTTAAGACCCAGATTTGGGGTTATTTATTCCAACCCCACGACTTACCCCCTTCCTGCTGCTATACCACACTGACAAGATGAGCCACCACAAGGGTTAAACTCACTCTGCTTAGACAAGTCACCTAATCTGGGCACTCAACTAGAAGCGGGTTGTGGAAGGGCTCATTAGCAGGAGGTGAGAATTCTGCTTGCTGGAAGTGGTCCTGCCAATTCTTCCTGCTCAGGCCTTTCCAGCCTCAGCGATGCCTTTCTGAAAAACAAACATCGAGAAAGGATGGTGTGGAAATGAAAAGAAATGATCTTGCTAACACAGAGCTGCTACTAATGCCTTGTGTTAGGGTTGTGCGAGCGTCTGTGCGTCTTTCTTCTTCCACCGCCCCCCCCATGGAAAGAGCAGAAGCTCAACGGAGGTGACAGTCCACAGGCTCCAAACAAAGCAGGAAGTGGGGGGGAGCTCCATGTCTTCATTCCCTCCCTTCCCTTCACACCCAGCTCTTTGAAAAGCTGAAAGCAACCCACAGATGCGAGGAGCTGTTTTCATTCTTGTGGTTATAAACCCCCCTCTGTTCCCATGGCAGCCTGGCGGGCTCCTGGGTGCACTCTTCACACGGAGCCTAGCGTCTGCTTCCTTGTCAGGCTCTCCCAACTGCGCTGTGAATGCCTGGCGGCCAGGGCAGTGTCTCCCATCATGCATTCTGGCCACCTGACTGAAGACCTCTGTGTGGGGGGCGGGGCTCATGTAGAATGGGGAGGAGGAGGTGGGAGGAAGGAGGGGAGAAGGGAGGAAGCACTGGAAGGGAAGACCCTGTAGGCCTGACAGCAGCAACCCAATCCAGAAGCATCTACTGAGCACCGCTGTATACACAGTCACCGGCAAGGCTCTGGGGAAAAGTCTAGATTTCTAAGATACATTTATCAGTTTACAAACTATCATATATATTGTGTTTTGAACTTCACATTCATAAGTTGTCCTGTCTTCCTTCAGAAGAGTGGGGGTTTGCAGGGTTTACAGGCAGTATAACAAAAAAGGGGAAAGACCTTGGGCAGTGCATGTTGTTTTGAGTCTTGGCTTTGCCCCCAACCTGTGTACCTCCTAGGGAAGCTCAGCCTCCTGGCTTCAGAAAGGGAAGGACTGGCTAAGCACTCACAGCCTTCCTGGAGGGCCCCAGCTTCGCTGGAAACCTTGGAATGTTCCAGCCTCTGACCTCTAAGGCTGGGGCCAGGCTCAGTCCTGGAGGGCTGGGGCAGGATCAGGGAGAGGGGCTGGAGGCCTAGAGCACATCCTTTCTTTGGCCTCCACTCACCCTACAGGCCCCAGCCAAGGAAGCCTGCAGGGAATAAATGGCCAAGTGAGGCTGGGCAGCCCAGGCGGGGGTGTTGTCCAGATATCCCAGCTGTCTGAGAGCACATGGGCAGAAATGAGTGCTCATAGATTAAATGCGACCAGAGGGACCAAATCCTGGGAACAGTGGACGGGCAGACAGCTGCAGAGTTCAGTGTTGAGGGTTCTGCCTGTCCCAGTAGGATGGGACCTGGGGAGACCATAGATGGCTAGTATCATCACTGACCTCATGGTGACCACGGAGGTGGGGGGAGGGGCACACCATTACCATCAGCTATTCGTCAGCACACATTTACTGAATACCCACTATGTGCCAGGCTCTGTTCCAGGCACTGGAAACGCAGAAATGGATACCATCCCTGCCTTTATATTCTACTGAGGGGCACAGACAAGAAAGGAGAAAGAAGTCATTATAGAGCCTACAAGACAGTGATCAGGGCTGCTGTGGGACAAGGGATGGGAGAGGCTGGGTTGGGGGAACAGGTGCTTTCCCAGATAGGGTGGCCCCGGGAGGCCTAACACTGAAAAGGTGACCTTGGAGCAAAGGCCCAAACAAAATGAGGAGGGGGAATGTAAGAAGGATCTTTCCGGGCTGAGGGAAGGACCAGGGCAAAGGCCCCTGGGCAGGAGCGAGCCCTGCATATTTGTGGTAGGAGCAGGCTTAGGGAGGAGGGAGAAGCGGGAGAGAAAATAGGAGGGGGAAAGGGCTAGATTGTGTAGGGTCTTGTGAAGGAAGGTTGAGATTTTTCCTCTGCCTCAGCTCCATGCCTCCCCTAACACCTTGCTTGTCTGGAACTAGAAGCGTTTTTCTTTATCACCTCCAGATATTTGCACAAGCCGTCCTTTTCCCCTGAAACATCCACAACCTTCTCTGCGTGGCTCCTACAGACCCCAAAATTCTGGGGGGAAACCCAGCCTGATTCCACACACTGGCTCCTCTCCCCTATCCGTGCACCTGCAGCCTCCCATCCCCCATCCCCACCTCTCCCACTCCCCTTCCCCCCAACCCCCCACTGGCTTCTGCCGTCATTTTGTTGGATCATCTGTCAGGTGATTTCCTGGTTTCCTTCTTTCTCCTCCTAACAAGTCTACCTCACTCCCCTGTCTGCAAGCATCTCCCATGATTGCCGTTGGTGGGCAGAACTCAGGAAATTCTGCTCGAACAGCAAGGGGAACCCGGACTTCAGGGTGGAGAGGAGCCAGGGGTGGAAATGAAACAGGAGATGGGGGCGGGAAGCCGGTGTGCATTGTTGAGGCAAAATGAACAAACCTTTGAGAATCTCTAAAAGTCAGAAAGATTGTTCTATGGAAGCCCAAGTCAAGACAGCTTCCCCGGGAAACAGGCTCTTCATCAGGAAAGGACGGACTCCAGAGAAAGAAGAGTTATGACAGGATTCTATACTTTGTACAACTTGTAAAAGCTCGAGAGATTACAGAGTCACATAGAGGCAGGGATCGAGAGTTTGGTCATAAAGGAATGCAGGAAGTAGGAGCATTGATGGGTATCTCAAGGACAAGATCATTTTTCTTAAGGCTACTCATTCCCAAAGCAGATGCATGACACGTGCCCGGTGGGCCATAAATCAGGCTTTGGGGTTTGAACAAAGTTTATGTACAGTCTTGTGAACTTAGAAGGAAAGCTAGAAAGGCTTCCCTTGTATATCAAGACTTTAGAGCATTTTTCTCGCATCATCATTGGGCCAGGGAAGGAGGGCAGGAAAAGAGGGAGCCAGACACAGTGAGAATCTGCAGACTTTCAAGGCGTGAAGCGTGCAGTCTTCAGTTCCCGTGTGTTGGGACCCCAAGACTTCCCCAGACATTTAAACTGATGCAGTCAGGCTGGGTCTAAGAGCCCCAGGGAGGGTCCCACGGGACCAGCCAAGAGAGTCCTTGGCCTCACACAGAATAGAAATCAAAACAGAAAACAGAGTTTATTGAATTGTGTGACAGGTAGAGAAGAACAAATAGAGTGTCTGGGAGACTTAGAACAGATTAATGAGTCTTGTCACCGCTTGGGGCTATGGATTTATATTACAACAAGTCTAGGGTCTGTGTTCCTCCAGGAACCCAGGGTAGGTCCAATCAAAGGCAAGTTCAGGTGTTACTCCACAAATTACCAAAGGTTGCAGCGCCTGGGTGTCTCAGTGGGTTAAGTTAAGTGTCAGATTCTTGATTTCAGCTCGAGTTCTGATCTCAGGGTTGTGAGATGGATCTCTGTTTTGGGGCCCCACGCTGGGCCTGGAGTCTGCTTGAGATTCTCTCTCCTTCTGCCTTTGCCTCTCCCCCCAGCTTGGACGTGCAGGCTCACTCCAGCTCTCTCTCTCCTAAAAAAAAAAAAAAAAAAAAAAAAAATTACCACCATGAAGTCTGGTTTCCCCTCGCTGTGGAAGTGTTGATGCCAACATCAGCCAATTTATTTGAAGCTAACATCCCGGGACATGTCTGGGATCTGGTTCTTCTTGAGTGTTAGCAGGTGTTTGAGGCCTAGGACCGCACTCAGAGTGATTCACTTTCCTGCTTCCATGCTGAAGTGGGAACATAGCTCTTGGCTTATTCAGAAGCAAAATGTGGAACATGAGTCAGTGGGGCCCAGCAGGAAAGCATCGGAGACAGAGCATTTCTAACATGGAGCCCCTTCTGCTTCCCTTCTTCACTTTTTGTGGCCTCCTGAAGATCTTCCCCAATGACAGGCACTTCACAGATGACAGACTGAGGGTCTGCAGGCCGGGCCTGTGCTGGACATACAAGGGCTTCTGGCCCCCTCTACCTGAGACAGCATACCCTGTGCACTCCCCTTTCCCCAGGGACATAGTGGGTGGACAGGTGAGGCCAGATCAAGTGCCAGAAGTCGGGCTGGCATGATGTTTTTGAAACATTAGGTGGTTTCTCCAACATTCCCCACCCCCTTTTCCCGTCTTCCTTTCACCTCTTCCTTTAAGCTGGGCTCCTCCCTTCTGGGAAGAGGAAAGTGTGTATGAGCAGAGAGAGCAGAATAAAAGCGGTCACTTCCTGGCTTTTGTTTTCAAAAGGCCTCCCAGACCACTAAGGGCAGAGAGTCACTAAGGGCTTGGACAAAAGACCAGGGAGTAAACCACTGGGGAAGGAGAACAAGGTTTCCTGCCCTAGCTTAGAGTCCCTGGGGAGGGCAAGAGGAGGGGTCAAGGGGACGAATTGTACGGGAGGAGGTAAGAGATAGATGTGCAGGGCCCTGCTTCCTGAGGGGATACCCTGGTGTGTGGCAGGACCAGGTGGGGCGACAGGATGTGAGAGCAGGGGGGACCTAGCCGTCATTTCCCTGGGAGGCACCAGGTGGGGGTAGGGGATAAATTGCAAAGAGCTTAGCTTTATCTTTTCCTTAGCTATTCTTTCAGAAAATCCAGCGCCCACAGACCAAGAAGCCTGGTAGCTCCCTGTCCCCTAAGGCCTCGGCCACAGAAGCGTTCCCTCTTCCCTCCACCTCCCTCTAGGACAGAGAGAAACCTGTATTCAAAAAACAAAGCTCAGGGCACATGGGTGGCTCAGTCGGTCAAGTGTCTGACTTGGGCTCAAGTCAAGATCTCAGGGTCCTGGGGCTCCCTGCTCAGTGGGAGCTCAGCCTGCTTCTCCCTCTGCCCCTCCCCCCAGTCATGCTCTGTGTCTCTCAAATAAATAAATAAAATCTAAAAACAAACAAAACAAAACAAAAAAACCCAAAGCTCAATCAAGTACATTTTAAGTTCTAATTGGCTTTATTAAACAAAGAGGCATGACCCCATCTAGCACAGAGAGGGGAACTCCAAGAAGCTGTACAAAATGGGAGGTTTTTATAGGAAGGAGGGCGGGGCAAGAACGTTCTTAGCAAAAGAAAGGATTGTTTCCGGCTCGGCCATTTTCCCTTAGGGGGAAGGAAGTGGGAGGTAGGGGAGGGGAGTTCTTCTTGTGCGGATTACCTCATTAGAAAATTCCTGATTGAAAGGTTCAAACTTAGTTTCTGGAATAGTTTGAAACTGCAATCAGGTTAGTTCTTAAGCCTGGTTTGGTGACTTGGTCTGGCCCAGGTGATACAATTTTGGACCTGTGGTT
Source organism: Enhydra lutris kenyoni (assembly GCF_002288905.1). Lineage (NCBI taxonomy): Eukaryota > Metazoa > Chordata > Mammalia > Carnivora > Mustelidae > Enhydra > Enhydra lutris. The sequence continues at coordinate 103,924,448 of NW_019154085.1, forward strand.
TTCTTTTCAGTACCCTGAAGTGATCGAAATCAAGTTACTGCAATCTCTTGGAGAAACTGGACTTCCAGAGAAATGTAAAACATCAGAGTAAAATAAAATAACTTTTCTTGTTCACCTGAGTCAGATGCAAACAAAAATGTTACAGGAGAAAGGGGAAAGAAGTGCACGGATTACACTGGGGGATTGGTGGGTGTGGTCATGGAAGGCTTCCTGGTGGAGGGGAGGTTGAGTCAAAAAATTGAAACTTCTCCCTATGTGTGCCAATTTAAATTTCCACCAGTGTCCAAGAGATCCTGTTGTAGCTAAGACAACTCTCTGTTCTAGGAAAGTGGGTCCAAACATACCCCAGATGCTCAAAATCCCATGCGAACTTTTCAAGGGGGCTGGTTGTGAAGCCTGGGTACAAACTGCTGACTATGCCCAGAGGGGCTAATGCACAGGACCAGCCGAAATCCGGCTGGCCACCATTACTTGTTAGGCCCTGGCTGGCCAGCAGGGGGAGCAAGCTGGCCACAGCCCAAGGCCCAGGAGGAGAAGGGTGGGTGGAAAGCCAATGTGGTAGTATCCCAGCATTTAATTGTCTTCAAGGGAGTGGGATCCTTTGTGGGCGTCCAAACCACCCCTGGGCATCCATCCATCCTCCCTCAACCCTGCAATTTCTTTAGAACAGTGCTTTCAGGTACCCCCCCCCCCCCCCCGAGCCTTCCCACGTGCATGCAACTGGGCAAAGAAAGGTCAGATCTTGCTGGCCCAAGGTGGTTTCTGGGGTGGGAGGCCGGGCTGGTGTTTCTCACCTAGGCTGCAAGCCTTCCAGCTGTGGAGACACCTCCATGAATTCTGTCACTTAAAATGGAAGGTATGGAAAATGGAAACATAATTATGAGCAAAGACACCATTGCTGTTAATGGACAGAGACCACTCTTAGTACCCTCCAATTTACTGCTGCTATTACTTCCATTACTAATTTTTTTTAAGTGGGCTCTATGTGCAACATGGGACTTGAATTCGCTACCCCCGATATCAAGAGTTATATGCTCTACAGACAGAGCCAGCCAGGTGCCCCTACTACTACTAATATTAATAACTACTGATAATAAATTATAGACTCACCAAATGATGAAATATAATGTAGCCATTAGGAACACTGTCTTCAGGAGCACCTGGGTGGCTCAGTGGGTTAAGTGACCAACTTTTTTTTTTTTTAAGGTTTTATTTATTTATCTGAGAGAGAGAGAGAAAGAGAAAATGCACAGGGGGAGGGGCAGAGGGAGCAGCAGACTTCCCACTGAGCAGGGAGCCCAATGCAATGCAATGCAGGACTCATCTTGACCTGAGCTGAAGGCAGACACTTAAACCTACTGAGCCACCCAGGAGCCTCGGTGTCTGACTCTTGATCTCAGGTCAGGTCATGATCTCAGGGTCATGAGTTTGAGCCCTATGTTGGGCTCCATGCTGGACCTGGAGCCCCTTTAAAAAAAAAAAAATAGTCTTCAAGGGATATTTAATGACATGGGGTAGTCCTCATAATACAACATGCTAGTTCTTCTCCATTTTCCAGAACATTTCCAGAATTCCATTCTTTCCAGAATCATTTTCTGCCCCACTCTGCACCCCAGGACGTGTCCCTGTTCCCTTGCCCTCTGATGCAGGGTGGGTTCGGCCAATGCAAGGATGTGAACAGGAGATGGAAGGGCAGGAGGAGAGACACTCTGGGATGTGTCTTCCCCGTTCCCCCGCCTCTGCTCCTCTAGGACTATAGCTCCTACTGGTCAGTCACCTCTAAGAACGCAGCACTCTCTGGGCTGTCTGGACTCTCTCTTCCCATCAATTTCTCTGCTCTCCCTTTGGGCTCTGAAGGCGAGAAGGGCTTCCTGCTCTGGCCGGCTCCTGGATGTCTCAGCATCTTTGGCCAGTTCCCGCACCCTCTGTAAATCATCCCTCACTAAATGGCTTTTCATTTGAACCATCAGCGTGAATGCTGTTTCCTGCCAGCATCCTGACTAATACACAGGTTAAGTGAAAAGAGAATAGGAAGCTTTGTACAGAAAAAAAGAAAGAAAAAAAAGGGCCCAGGGCTTTACCCTCTTGTTTCACGGAGCGCTCACAGCAATGCGGTGGAATGCAGTGGAGAGAAGGGTTGACACCAGATTCAAATTTAGAAAGCATTTGAGGGAACATTCTAATAATGTCTTTACGGACAGGGAAGAATATGCTGACAAAGAAAAAAGTGAAGAGGGCCCACGAGATATTTATTCCATTTCAGCTTATTTCCACAAAGCGACTCCCAGATTGTAGTTTTTTTAATGCAGAATACTGTAACTCTTTAAGAATGTGCTTCTGAGAAGAAGGGCAGGAGGAGGAGGAGGAAGAGGACGCTGCTTGATAAAGTAGGCCACAGGCACTCAGATGACCTGATTTTTCCCTGCGGCAAATTCCAACCCAACTTAGAATGGGAGGAGCCAACTCACGTTCTTGGACTCCCGGCGCTACACTGTGTGACCTCAGCGTTTTTAATCTGTAGAGTGATTATATTAATGCCTATCTTAAGAGGCGCTGTGATGATCGATGAGTCAGTGTATGTGAAGGGTTTGGCCCCGCGCCCAGGTCGTCATGGGAACCGAACACATATGAGTCCCCATTTTATCCTTTCCGCCACGTGTAGAGAGGGCATTCGATGCTGGGACTGTGTGGGGAAGAAGAAATGGGACGTGAGACACAACAGCTTCCTATTGTCAACTAGTGCCTGGAGCTTAGCCATGGCCCTCAAGGAGGAGTCGACAAATCAGCGAAGGAACAAGGGAGACTTCTTCCAGGATCTCCCTCCCCAAGCTGGGTCCCAGGAAGACTCTTCCCAGCTTCCACTCTTTCACCCAAGAATTTTTATTCTCTATCCCCACGTATTAGTTGTTTATCTCTGTGTGAGAAATTCCCCCCAAAACTTAGTAGCCTAAAACGGTACACATTTATTATCTCAGAGTTTCTGGGCCCAGACTAGCTGGGTCTGCAGGGAGGGGACTGACAGGTTGCGCCTGAGGAGCTGGTGGGCTGCTTTCTTATCTGGAGGCTCTGCTGGTGGAGGCTCTGCTGGTGCAGCCTCAGAGCCTGGGTGTGCACTGTTGCCCATCCTGGAGATCTCACAGACTCCTTCGGATTGTTGGCAGAATTATGTCTCCTTAGTCATAGATTTAGGTCCTCGTTTTGCGGCAGGCTGTCGGAAAGAGCCCCTCTCAGCTCTTGGAGGCCGGCCACAGTTCCTCGCGAAGTGGCTCCCTTCCTCCATCTTCAAAGTCAGCACAAAAGAATCTCTCTCTCACACCGGTCTGCTCAGGGCCGTGTGTGTATGTGTGTGTGTGTGTGCATGTGTGCACGCGTGTGTGTGTGTGTGTATGATCACCTTCACCATATAATGTAACTTTGTCAAAGGAGTGACTGTCCACCACGTTGCCGTATTCCTACTGTTCAGAAGCAAGTCTCAGTTTCCACTGGGAGAGGGTGGGGACTATACAGGCTGTGATTCCTGGAGGGGTCACCTTAGGGTATGTGTACCACACCTATCCTCTCAGAGTCCTGTTATCTGTTGGGCGATGAGCACACATATATTTTCCTTACATATACACTATTTGCCTTTCTCCCAGAATGTTCAGGAAGAAATTCCTTGTGTCCAGATCACTGTTGTAACATCAGGTTTCCTGGATGTCTGCCACCGGCTTCCTTTGAGGTGATGGAAGAAGTGCATCACCTCTAGAAGCCTTTATACTCTTCAGATTCGCCACTCAGGCGGCCACTCATTGTCCACACTGACCCACCCATGTATCGGCACCAACAAGGTACGGCATAGGGGACACACTGTCACCCCTTTGATAAAGTGGCATATATGGCACTTACCAGCATATATTTCTTGAGCTTCTGCTGTGTGCCTGATGTTATACATAGAGATAATGCTGCTAGCCTCTGCCTTGGTAACCAATTCATTCACTTTTGTTGAGTAAAAGCATATTTCTTTGCTTTGAGTTAAGGTATGTATTCCACTGCAAGTCACACAAGACCCAGCAAACAGTGACTTGAGGAGGAGGGATTTCTTCTAAGCATCTAACAAGAAGCCGGGGCAGTCCAGGGCTGGTGCAGCTGTTCCTCCAGCATCTAACTTTAGTCCTCATGGTCACAAAACTGCTGCAACATCACCAGGCATTGCATGCATATTTCACACAAGAAGAGGCAGGCAGAGCAAAGAGACTTGCCCTTTTATTCTGGAAGGATCACCCTCCCCAAGGACTTCCACCTCCATCGTATTGGCCAGAATGTAATCACATAGTTAGCACTAACTCCAAGAGAACTGGAGAAATTAATTTGCGGGCCCAATGCCAGCAGGAACAAAATCAATGTCCTATTAGCGAAAAGATGGGAAATGTATTTGGGGTAGGTCACCAGCAGGGTTACTGTGGGGTCACCAGCAGGGTTACTGTAGGCCAAATCTTCATGGCTCCTTAAAGTCGATGGTTTTTGCAGCGACAACAGTTGATTCCTTCTGGGTTCTTTGTCAATACGCTCAGTTTATTTGCTGGAATGGCATCATACGAGCAACTGGGAGATGCCTTAAAATGGAACTAATGGCTCTTCTTCCCCAAGAGCCCTGCTGTGCAGAGCTCGGGCAGGATAGCAAGGGGTCTTTATGAGCTGTCATTGTGCAAGCAATGTTTGAGGCTAGAGGTCTCCTTTCCTTCTGTTTTTTCAAAACATGCACAGACGTAGAGAGAACAATGTGGGGGCCCTTGAGCTGTCTGCCCTCAGACCCATACCCCTTGTGCTGACCCTACTCTTCTCTGTGCTGCAAGGGGCTGAACCCCAGGGACTTCATTTTGGTGGCACAGGGGGCTTGACTGAGAGGGAGCCCCCGCAGGAGGCTGGAACATGGATGGAAGGGAGAAGCAGGGTTTGTCTCTCTCCCTTTCTACCTTGGAGAGTGTCCTCACAGCAGGTGGGGCTGCTCCGTGGTTCCCGCGCCCTTCCCCCACAAAAGGCCTGCTGGGGTTTCTACTTTGCTAAGCAGCTCCCCATGAGAGCACCCTCTTGCTTGTCCCTCCAACCCAGGGCTGGTGGTGGCTGACTCTAATCTCTGGGTGCTCAGCTGGCCTCCCCAGTCTCCCAGCTCCTGTGTAACCAGTAGTTGGCCTCGAGTCTCTGTGCCTGAAAGGCTCAGTGGCTGTTTGCCTCCTGGTTAGATCTCAACTTAGAGAAGCTGTACAGTAAACACCAAACACCCATCATGTACATTTATTTAGTTAGTTAGTTTAAAGATTTTATTTATTTGAGAGAGAGAGAGAGAGACAGCATGAGCAGGGAGAAAGGTTGAGGGAGAAGCAGACTCCTTGCTGCGCAGAGAGCCGATGCAGGGCTCCATCCCAGGATCCTGGGATCCTGATCTGAGATGTGAACACTTAAATGACTGAGGCACCCGGGAACCACCCTGCCCCCATCACGTACATTTAACAATGATTAGCAATCTGCCATACTTCCGTCATCTATTTTTATGTTTATGGGTTGGGGGGGGGGACCCGGACATCTTGATGTTGCTAAATGATTTCAGGATGTATCTCCAAAAAATTAAGGCTACAACAAGCATATTTAAATCATTCCCATGTTATGTTCACACATTAGCATCCCTAACAAAATGAGCAAAATTTCCTTCTGGTCATCTAACACCCAATTCATATTCAAATTCTCCCAGTTGTTCCAAAGATATCTATTTCACAGTCGGTTTGTTCGAATTAGGATTTAAGCAAGGTCCACACATTGCATTTGGTTGGTATGTTTCCTGAGTGTCTTTTAAGCTTGAACAGTCCTCTCACAAGGTGTCTCACACACACACACACACACACACACGCACGCACACAGACATGCACACACCGGTGATGGCTAGCACGACCGCACTGAGCCCCTGCCTTGCCCTGTTTGTGCCTGCTTCTCACAGACCCCCTATACAAACTGTTCCCCTTCTCTCCCAGGGACAGACCCTCTCTGCCCTCTGGACTACCACCAGAGTTGAAGTCCTATGACTCAGCTTGGTCCTTGACTCGTTTTAACAGTCTCTACATTTATTTGTTTTGTTTCCCTAACAGTGTATAAAACCAGATGGAGAGAAAACCTAAACCTCTCAGTTACTTTCAGCCACACAGGGATCTTAAAGGTCATCTCATCTAAGCCTTGGTTTTTCCTTTTTATAGCTTTACGACTTGTGTCAGTAGTACGTCACTGAATTCACAGATGAGGAAACTGAGGTGCAGGGACCACACACCTCAGCCTTTCCATTTTCTGATGGCATCGAACGCCGTGTGTCAAACACAGAAAATGCTCGCCGAATGGCTGTTGCCTAACAGATCTTTTCAGCTATGGATCTGCCTTTTAACTACTTGAGGTGAGAGCAGTTGTGACCCCTTAGAGATGGTTGTTGGAGGCAAATGATTGGCTAAAAATACTGCCCCCCATACCACCATGTCTTTGAATTTTCAGGGAGTCTGATCCATTGGGTGCCAGGAGCCTTCTAGCAGTGGCTACTGGAGTCAGCCAGCTAATCTCTGGGAAAGCAGTCCCCAGAAGATGTCAAAATACATTATACCTGGGCACCTGAGTGGCTCAGTCAGTTAAGTGTCTGCCTTTAGCTCTGGTCATACTCCCAGGATCCTGGGATCAAGCCCTGAGTCTGGTTCCCTCCTCAGCCAGGAGTCTGTTTCTCCCTCTGCCTCTCCCCTGCAACTCACTCTCTTTCTCTCTCTCTGTGTCTCGCAAAAATAAAGAAATAAAATCTTTTTTAAAAATTCACACTGTACCTGTAAAACCACAGAAACAGAAGGCACACTGGCGGCTGCCAGGGGCTGGGAGAAGGAGGAATGGGGAGTAATCCGTTAGTGGGATAGCATTTCATTCTGGTGTGGTGTAAATGTTTGGAAACCAGATCTATATGATGGTTGCATAACATTCTGAGGGTACTAAATGCCACTGAATTCTTCACTTTTAGAATGGTCAGTGTTCTGTGAATTTCACCACAATAAAAATAAATACACGACACCGAACAGGATTAAACGTTCCAACTCAGCCCCGCCAGACCCAGCCACACCTGAGCCTTCCCGCGACCTCAGACGGTGTAAGCGATGACAAGATTCCCCAGCACTATGCTGGGGAATATTCTGCTCTCCTCTCCTCAGTCCAGGGAGGCACAGAGAGAGAATTGCCCTTTGAGATTAGGGGAGGGGGTCCTGCAAGAAGCACATGGGTTGGAGAGAGGCTTGTCGGCAAAATGGAGAGGCCACAGTGCAGTGGCTTGTGTGCCCAAGAGGGGTCCGTGAATTTCGTTGGGACACTGGGTTCCTTGGGCTTCCCTACCAGCACTTCTCCTAAGAAAGCCAACCCCAGGCAAAGGGACTCCAGCTGTCAGAGAGCTGAGGAGAGGCAGAGGGAGGGGCCCATGGTTACTCCTCTTGAGACATGACTTTTGGACCCCTGCCATCCTAAGAACAGCAATAGAGAAGCCACAAAAGCCACAGAAGAAGAGGTTACACTCGAGGCCCAGTGAAGCAGAAAGACTCTTATCCTTGCTCCCCACCCCTTCTCCAAGTCCCCGATGTTGGGTGGGGAGTGAGGAGAGGTGTGAAGAGCAGCCCCCTACTCCCAACCCCTGCACTCCCAGCCTCCCCCCTGCAGGCCAGCAGGTGCTGGGACAGGGACAGGCAGGGAGCATTACATCAGCACCAAAATTTAAGATTTTTTTTTTTAAAGGAATGAGACAAGACGGGAGGATATTTTTAATACATGAAAGCAACCCAAAAGCTATGAGTATGGGATCAGCCCAAGATTTTACTGAAGATTATGAAAGGAGATTCGCTATACATCTTTAAAAGATTTGGAGGAAAAAAAACCCATTTCATGTTTGTGCCCCACAGGGTCACAACTGTGAAGTCGGTTTGCTTCAACCGAATCTGTTTTCTCATCTGTTAAAATGAGGGTAATGATGCCGTCATGCTGGTAGCTGGTCATTGGGCTAATATTCCTAATGCCCCTGGCGCACAGGCAGTCCATAAAATGTGGAATGGAACAGCAGCTTTCAGAAAGCAAGCTGCTCTTCTGGGCAGAAACATGCACATCCTGGGATGCTGATGCTCCTGGAGCAAGGCTTGGATTCTCTTGTCCCCTGGGATCTGAAATATGGCTCGGCTTTTTTTTTTTTTTTTTTTTTTCCTTAGGACAGCTTCCTCCATGAATTGAAAAGCTGCAGAGAGGAAAGACCACGTAAGGACAGAGAAAGAAGGAGGCCATCTGCAAGCCAAGGAGAAACCAAGCCTGCTGACACTTTGATCTTGGATGTCCAGCCTCTAGAACCGCAAGGAAAGGAATTTCTGTTGTTAAAGCCACTGATCTGTGGTGTTTTGTCAGGGTGGCCCGAGCTGACTAAGAGAACTCAGATTTGTTTGTCCCATGGAACGCAGAACACAGCGACAGAATGACAGCCACCGACCCAAGCCCCGAAGAGGCACCACATGCTTCTGCTCATGCTCCTGATACACACCATGAGAAGAACTGGCCTCAGATACCCACTGGCCCAAGAAGGAGCAGAGTGTTGTGGAGTGGACATCAACCCAAGGGGCAGTATCGGCCCTGAGTGCCGAGCCAAGAATAAGTGTCCACACCTGAGTCCCACCTGGTCCAGACACCTGACAGTCAACCTCAGGCCCGTCAGAAGGAAGTGCATGCTTGCTGTCCTACACCATCCAGGTCTAACAAACAAGCTATGACAAAGAAACCCCGGTGTGGATCTGTTGTGAGAATAACATACGTAACATACGAAAAGGCTGAGTAAAGGTAAGACATAAATATTATTTTTTGGCAAGGAGATCAAGCCTTATGCCATCAAACTGGGGAGGGAACCAGGGGCATTCTTTGAACGGTGGCTATGGAATGAGCGTTCATTGAGGAGGAGCATGACGGGAGGAATCTGGATTACCAGTGATTTTTTCAAAGAAACGGTTGTCTTACTTTTGAGTTACATACGTACATAAATGATGGGCTGACAGTCATCAAAGTTCAGTTGCCATGTGTCTGTGCCCTAGGTGTGGCCTAGCCCCACCTAGAAGAAGCTGGTGAGAAGAAGCTGGTGTCCCCACGGCCCTCTTGACGCCCCCTGACAATTTCATTTCGATCTGCAAAGGCAATCCCTCACCCGGTTCATATCTTGAGTTTTATCAGCTTTCACCTGGTTGGGGCCAAGACTGATTACAAATAGGGCTTTTGACGTTCTTGTCATGCCTTCCCACTTCCCTCAACCCGCCTTCCAATTTTGGCACTGAACAATATGATATCTCATTTACTTAAATCCTCACCACTCTCCTTTGACATGGCCATCATCCTCCCTCATCTTACAGGTGAGGGATCTGAGGCTCAGAGAAGTCATTTGCTAAACAGCCGCTAGCTGATTTGGGAACTGGGTTTGTCTGACTCCAAAATATGTTCGCCTCCTGGAGATGGAGTCTGGGGCACGCTACCAGGAGTGGTTCTAACAAGGGTAGAGATCCCTTGCGCTGGAGACACATGGAAAGATGCTGCAGAGAAGGGGAAGCTGGAGCTGGCCTTTGAAAGATCAAGAGGTGCTCACCAGATCCTGAGGAAGGAGGCGGAAACCCAGATGATGCTCAAGGAGAAGAGAGCCTTGGAAGCCAAGGCTCACGCCGGGGCAGATCTTATAGGGGAGTGATGGGGGGCAGAGCAGAGCAGGGGAAGTCATGTGCTCTCTAAACATGTTCTTTTAAAACCTTTCCTAAGGTTTTTAAAGGGGAACATGTTGGTATCAGTGGCACGCAGAGGGGCAGGAGTGGGGCAATGATCTGCCTGGGTGCAGGCAAGAAGGGGCACATTGTCTATAGAGAACTGCAAAACAAACAATAACACCGTTTTCTATGGACTGAATTGTATCCCCCTCCCAGATTCATATGTTTGATTCCCAGTGTGCTGGTATTGGAGATTTGGAGGTGGGGCCTTTGGGAGGTATGTAGGTGTTTTTGTTTGTTTGTTTGTTTGTTTTAAAGACTTTATGCCTTTATTTGAGAGAAAGAGAGAGAATATGGGGAGCAGAGCGGGAGGGAGGAGCAGACTCTCCACTGAGCAGGGAGCCCAAGGAGGGGCTTAATACGAGGACACTGAGACCATGACCTGAGCCAAAAGCAGACGCCTAATCGACTGAGCCACCCAGGCGTCCCAGAGGAAATTGGGTTTTGATGGGCCCCCAGTATGGGATTAGTGCCCTTTTAAGAAGAGATATCAGAGAGCTGTCCCATCTCTCTCTCTCTCTCTCTCTCTCTCTCTGTCTCTGCCACATGAGGAGACAGCTAGAAGGCGCCATCTGCAAGACAGCTGATGGCTCTCACCAGGAACCGAAACTGTCAGCACCTTGATCTTGGACTTCCAGCCTCCAGCACCATGAATAATAATTATCTGTTGCTGAAGCCACCCGGTCTATGGTATTTTGTTGCTGTGGCCTGAGCTGAACTGAGACACCAGTCAAAGTCAGTCAGCTTTCATTACCAGCATATATGCTGGTATTCTGAAGAATGTCAATGATAAAATAGTCCTCTGCAGCTGAAGCCGCTCTGACCCCTGACATGACTGCTGTTAGGATGGTGATGAACTTGAAATCAGCAAGAAAGCAAGAGTTAGCGTGTTGGATATGCAACTAAAATATCACTAGGTAAATCTCGTAAGGATACCCACAGTAAGGTAATACTGATACGAAGTCTGAAAGCACATAAAACAATACTATATATTATTTAGATATATATACACACATATCTAACCAAAGCATAAAGATTTTCCTAGAAATACCAACACCAAGTTTAAAACAGAAGTTTTCTCTGGTGGGGAAAGCTGGAAATTAAAAAAAAAAAAAAAAAGTTTCCTAGACATAAAGGTAGCATTTCATTTCATAAGCCAGATGTTTCCTTCTATTATCCTCTCTCTATTTTTGTAGGGTTTAAATGTTTCATTACACAATGTACATCGATCAGTCAAGGAGCCCACTGTCCTTCCATGCTGGGGCAGGCCTGCCACCAGCCTTTCTTTTTTTCTGTGAACTGGCTTCTCTCTCTGCCTGGGGGCGTGACTGAGCCTGGAGCTTCGGTGAAGAGCAGGGGAGCTCAGGGGGTCTGGTGGGGGACAAGGCAAGAGGTGTGGCCGAGTAGGTGAGCCACCCCTGGATCATGGAGGATGTTGGGTGCCCTATGGGAGAACTTGAGCTTTGTGTGGAGAGGGGAGTAATTGGGGTAGATCAGCAGCTTAGTCACAGGGAGACCGGTGATGTTGGAAACACACAAGAGACGGAGAAGGGGGAGTCTGAAGGAGTGGAAGAGATGTGGAAAGAAGGGGTTGGCAGGAGAAATGGGGGCAAATCCAGTCCCATGGCTGGTGTGCTGTAGGATGGTAGCCAGTTCCAGCTGGAGGTGGAGTTTCCTGGGTAAAAATGGAAGCAGCCAGCGATTGCTATTTATAAAAATAACTACAAAGGCTTGACAACCCAGAGAGAATGCTGAAAAAGTAAATTGAGGGCTGTTGGGAAAATGCTCAGTGCTTCTCATTTTCAAAGCATTTCTGAGACATGAGGTCATGAATCCTCCTTCCAGATCCCTGAGAGAACTAGAGGGGGAAAGGACGGTGAGGACACAATGTGGGTGACTTCCTCAAAGTAGCAAAACTGGCAGCTGAAGCTTTTATCATGGGATGCCACTTGAATGTTCACTTCTTCGGTCTGCTTCTCCACCCTGTTCCTCAGACCCAGGCTGCTCAGGGACTCGAATGTGCTGCAGCAAAGCGGGGTTGGGAAGCCAGGGGGTGGGTAGAGCTGCACAAAACATGCCAACAGCCAGGTGGGGCACAGCAAACAAAGATCCAGGTCCAGGGGCGCCTGGGTGGCTCAGTCGGTTAAGTGTCTGCCTTCGGCTCCCATCATGATCCCAGAGTGCTGGGATAGAGTCTTGCATCGGGCTCTCTGCTCAGAGGGAGCCTGCTTCTGCCTCTGCCTGCTGCTCACCCCTGCTTGTGCGCTCGCTCTCTCTCTCTCTCTCTCTGGCAAATAAATAAATAAAATCTTACCAAAAAAATGTTTTAAGATCCAGGTCCAGGTGATAAGGCAAGCTGAGGCTACTAGTCAAGGGTCATGTTGGGTGAGAGTCCAGGTAGGGCCTTGGGCGAGACCTTGGGGGTTTAACTGTGAAACTGGCACAGGCCCAAGCTTGGGAGCAGGAGGAAGGTTTGAAGCCAGACCAGGCAATAGGGAGAGAATGAGGGCAAAAGAAGATAGGAAGTGTGGGCCCCGGGACACTTGAATGAGAGCTACCTGCAACTGAACTCCCAGAACCATAGTTGAAATTCTATAAGCCTGCAGCATGGAGGCTATTATCACCCTTCTATAGAGCAAGAAACCAAGAGCAAGGGTCTCGCACAGTGGCAGTGATAAGATTTGAACCCAGATTCCTTTGCACAAATCCCCTTGCTCCTGGCAAACTTCCATTCATTCTCCAAGTTTGTTTGTTTGTTTGTTTCTTTCTTTCTTTCTTTTTTGTTTAAAGTTCTTATTTATTGGGGTGCCTGGGTGGCTCAGTGGGTTAAAGCCTCTGCTTTCGGCTCAGGTCATGATCCCAGGGTCCTGGGATCGAGCCCCGCATCAGGCTCTCTGCTCCGCAAGGAGCCTGCTTCCTCCTCTCTCTGTCTGCCTCTCTGCCTACTTGTGATCTTTGTCTGTTGAATAAATAAAATCTCTTTTTTAAAAAAAATTTTAAAAAAGGTTCTTATTTATTTATTTGACAGAGAAAGAGACAGGAACACAAGCAGGGGGAGTGGGAGAGGGAGAAGCAGGCTTCCCACCAACCAGGGACCCCAATGCAGGGCTCTATCCCAGGACCCTGGGATCAGGACCCGAGCTGAAGGCAGACGCTTAATGACTGAGCCACCCAGGCACCCCATCATTCAAGTTTCTATCCAAGTGCCTCTCCTCTGGCAGCCAGCCTGGACTGCCCCAGAGTGGAGAGCAGTTTGCTCCTCTGTGTTCCCCCCAGCCCAGAGCGGACTCCTTTGCGAGCGCCCATGGAGTGGAGTTCTTGGAGGCTCTTGTGGCTTGTTGTCTCTGCCTGGACTGCACGCGCCCTTGGGGCAGACTCTGGGCTTCCTCCTTGTTGGCTCCCACCCCTGGCAGCACCAGCTTCCGCTGCTTCCCTGGGACTTAGGCTTGCCCCTGGTCTCCCATGGAGTGAGCTCTAACTGACAAAGCCTTTCCCAGTGTCTTAGGTCAGATTCCCAAGAGGAGAAGCTGATGGGTCAGAAGCCACTGCCTGGGCCGGAGGGGTGGGGTAACCCAAGTGGACCAGCTGGTGGTCTCCCTGTGGGCAGGACAGGCTCAAATAACTGATGAGCCAGAACAAAGACGATATGGACCAAGCATCTAGATCTCAGTACTGGGGATTCATCTGTGAACAAAGCAGATGGTGGTATGTGCATTCCTATGCAGAGACAGACCACACATAAACACACCTGTATGGTGATTTCCAACAGTGGTCTGTGCTGTGAAGGTAGGGAAAGGGGACGGTGCCGGGGCTGACTGTGGGGCCTCCTTAGCTGAGGGGGGCAGGGTGCCAGGGAAGGTGATGAGCATGGCCCGGGGGGGGACATCCACATTCAGAATGACACCTCCAGGGGTCCCACCAATTTGCAGAATATCTACGCGTCCTACATTGCTCGGAGACGGTGGTGACGGTCTTTACCCCATGAAAAAAACATGCCCAGACCAAAAACACAGCTTCAGTTTCATGGTTCAGCATATTTTTTCCAGACTCCACGGTGAGAGATTATTTCATTGCCTTCAACAGAAGGCGTATTTGTATGTGTACATATGCTTGAGAGAAATTTACTGAAAAGATGTGGGTACGAGACCAGCTGGCAATGCATTCCAAGCCAGGATCCTCTTTCTGCAATCTGCCCAAGAGTTCTTGTTTGCAACGCTCGAAACCCAGCTGGGGAAGGATGCAGTACAAGGAAGGCATGGGGGGCCAATTCATACCTACCCTGGAGTTCCCCCCATCCCCCCAAAGGAAGGGAGGTCCTGCCCTTGAAAGGAGGGATGGGATCAAGACTTTCCAGGGAAACATGAGGGTCTTGGACCATCCATCTGGTCCAGAGGATAGATTTCATATCCAGAAGTGGAAAGGGCAATGCAGTGAATCAAGGGTCTCTCTTATAACCTCCTTCTAAAAGGCCTTTTTTAGGGGTGCCTAGGGGGCTCAGTGCACTAAGTGTCTGCCTTCATCTCAGGTCATGATCCCAGAGTTCCAGGATCGAGCCCTGCATTGAGCCCCACATCAGGCTCCCTGCTCCAAGGAGAGTCTGCTTCTTCCTCTGCCCCCACCCCATTCATGTTCTCTCTCTCACTCATGCTCTCTCTCTTGCTCTCTCTCTCTCTCTCAAATAAATAAATAAAATCTTAAAAAAAAAATAAAAGACCTTTTTTAGGGTCTTAACTGTGCCAGCTCAATGGATAGAATTCCTACCACTTTCTCAAAGTAATTTTCCCCCCAAACTTTAACATTGTACTGATCTTCCAGTGTATCAGGCATGGCAGTGTTTAAAAGACAACAGAGGTGGTGTGTTCCTTGGCTGGCTCAGTCAGTAGGGCATATGACTCTCAATCTCAAGGTTATGAGTTCAAGCCCCCTATTCTGATTTGGAACCTACTTTAAAGAAAAGAAGAGAGGTGGTGAAAAAATTGGAAAATGTGAAATCACAAGTTCAGAGACTACTAGAATGTTTACCTATTCCTTTCCCTCCATGCCCCCTTTCTTTCTCTCCCCTTCCTTATTGCATCTATTCCTCTTTATGGCTAGATGAAGGAGCTTAAAAAAAAAAAAAAAGCACATCTAGGGACAAGATAAAGTGGGACCCCAGGTTGGAGAAAGAAGGATAAAGATAGTGATGTAGGCAGAAGAGTGACCAGATGTCCACATCCTAAGACCCAGAGCCATGAGTGCATTGGGTTGCATGGCAAAGGGGAATTAAGGTCACTCATCAACTGACATTAAAATAGAGGGATTGTGCAGGAGGGCCCACTGGAATCCCAAGGGTCCTTGAAAGTAGAGAAGGGAGGCCAGGGTGTTGCAATGACAGAGGGACTCCAACCACCGGTGCTGGCTTTGAAGATGGAGAGAGGCTCTGTCAGTCAGAAAAAAAGGGGGCCTCAAGAAGTTCGTTGGGAAACACAAGAAATGGATGGATTTTCCTTTCATAGTATCAAGAAGACACTTGAATTTTAACCCGGTGAGACCCACATGGGATTTCTAACCTGCAGAACTGTAAGATAATAAATTCATGTTATTTAAGCAGCCAGTTGTACCGTAATTTGTTACAGCAGCAGCAGGAAAAAAATACATAGGGATGTAAAGCAGAAATTAGAAACAAGACCCAGAGATGGCAGGAAGCAGTGAGCTGGAGAACAAGAAGGCAGTGGGTCTGGAGATAGGAAGACATAGGACAAGTTGAACTGGGTTCTTTATGGGACACTTTGGACCTCAGGGTAAGGAGGCATAAGACAGCTCCCCTTGCTGGCCATTGTCATATTCCAGACGGACTACATAATGTATACAGTCCAGTGCAAAGGGAAAATATGGGGCCCTTTGTTCAAATTCATGAAGAGTTTTGAGACAGTGACAGGGCTCCTCTGAGCCCGGGGTGCTATGTGGCCACACAAGTCACATGCCCATGGGGACACTGCTGCTCATCATTATTGGGGGTCTGGTGGTGCCATGCCACCTCCCTGAAGTAGTCCTGAGTTACTCCAGAACCTTTATGTGGGCCTCCACTGGTGATACTTACTCCTTTTTGTCTGGAACCTCTCCCTGTGGCCCCAGTGTAGACCTTTGCCTCTGCCCTAAGACTTTAAAAGGAGGACATGCTTGATACAAATTACTAAATGCTTCTTTCTGTGCTCCTGCCTGCCTGGCAAATTCTGAGTATTTCCTCTGGCTGTGGCCAGGGACTGTAGCACCAACATGGGGAGAGGTTGTCTCAGATGGATCTGAGAGAGCTCAAATCATAGGCAGGAGTCAGAACGCAGAATTTTTTTTTTCATATGCAGCATTTTTATCCTTAATCAGAGCAAAAGGAATAAACTGTGCAGTTCCTAAAATGCCCATGTTTCTGGAGTTTAGAATCCCAGTTTATGTTCCTTCTGGCAAAACATATATTTTTACAGAACCAACATCCCTTACAAAGTAGCGTTTCAGGACCCAGTTAGGTGAATGTAGATTTTGAGTGGTTCCGACCCACCCCACCATTTGTGTGAGTGGAAGATTTAGCCATGTGTGGCACACACCCCCATCCAGGGACACCCCTCCCCTGCAGCTGGCCCTGAGATGAGCCATTCAACCAGGGACCAGGGCTCTGTTTTCAATCTGATGACTTCTGCCGAGGTGGGCGAGGGTTTGGTTACAGTCCATGGGACTGGTTACCTGGGGCCTTTGGCTTCCATGTTTCTCACGGAGAGCAAGTTTTTTTTTAAGATTATTTTTTTTAAAGATTATTTATTTATTTATTTATTTGACACAGAGAGAGAGAGAGAGAGAGCGCACAAGTAGGCAGAGCAGTAGGCAGAGAGAGAGGGAGAAGCAGACTCCCTGCTGAGCAGGGAGCCCGATGCGGGCTTGGTCCCAGGTCCCCGGGATCATGACTTGAGCGGACTGAGCCACCCAGGTGCCCCATTCTTTTTTTTTTTTAAAGAGAAGGATAAGATTTTCTTACCAGTTCTCCAAAGTGTCTGGAGAGTTCTTTGCTATTATTGAAGGAATGGGGGTCACATTTCAAAGGAATTGCCCTCTGACTCCCCACTTTCACGCTGTCCTTGCCATAAGACCAGGTCCACATCCAAGATGTCTTCAGTCTCCGGTTGCTGTCTGAGCTCCCGAAAGGGTACAGAAAAACTGATTGTGAAGGGACGAGGAAGGGGTTATGGGCTGAATGTGTCTGTGTTCCCGCCCACCCCCCAAATCCACATGTTGAAACCTAATCCCCAATGTGATGGTATTAAGGGGGGGGGCGCATGTGGCAGTGATTAGGTCATGAGGGGGAGCCCTCATGAATGGGATTAGTGCCCTTGTAATAGGGACCCCCATAGAGCTAGTTTGCCCTTCCACCACGTGAGGACATAGGGAGAGGATGGCCCTTTATGAATCAGGAAGCAGGCACTCATTAGACGCACAGTCTGCCAGCACCTGGGTCTTGGATTTTAGCCTCCAGAACTGTAAGAAATAAATGTAGGCTGTTTAAATCATCACATCTGAGGTCTTTTTGTTATAGCAGCAAATAGACTAAGACAGAAGGGAAGTGAAAAATATATACAGCTAAGGAGAGAAATAGTAGGAACAATTGTCACTGAATAGGGAAGGGTAAGTTCCACTTGGTTAGCGCCGTGAAGGGGCAGAAAGGAGCCAGGCGCAGCTCATGGCCATAATAACTTTATCATTTAGCCTGAGAGCATGTGTATCGGACAGAAGGCCATCGCTGTTTGTTTTTTGCCCGAGTCCATTCTCCCCCACCTTCCTCATTGCTGGCAAAGCTCTTGTATTTTCTGTTAAAAAAAAAAAAAGTGTTTTTTTCTAATATCTATCCATTCATTTTTAGAGAAAGGGAGTAAGCATAAGGAGGGGCAGAGGGAAAGAATTGTTCACACAGACTCCCCACTAAGCAAAGAGAGGGACATGGAGCTGGATCCTACAACCCATGAGACCATGACCTGAGCCAAAACCAAAACTTTTAAGCAAGAAGTTTTAAAACTGACATTTAATATCATTCTCCCAAACTTCAGAGCATGAGTGCATTGGCCAGCAGTCTTATTAAAATACAGTTTCTGATTCAGTAGGTGGAACATGAGATTCTGCAGTTCTCACAAGCTCCCAGGTGATGGGGATGCTGCTTGGCCGGGGACCACACTTCGGGAAGCACTGCTGTAATCCACGTGCAGAAAAATGCAGAAACCACAGCCTACAGCCTGATGGCCCCACGCCCGTGTAACTGAAATCCATATTAAGAAATGGAACGTAACTTGGGTCCCAGAAGCTGCCTTGTGCCTCCTTCTGATCACTACTCCCTTCCCCGCCCCCATGATAATAACAAAGGTGACACCTCTCCTGACTTCTAACACCGTAAGTTAGTGAGGCTTGTGTTTGGACTTCATATAGTACCTGTTATGGATTGAACGTTGTCTCCCTCAAATTAGTATGTTGAAACTCTAACCTCCAGCATGGCTGCATTTGGAGATGGAGTCTCCAGGGTGTACTTAAGGTTAAATGACGTCATATGGGCGGGGCTCTGGTCCCATAGGATCCATGTCCTTGCAAGAAGAGACCGGAGAGATTTCCCTCCTCCTCTCCAGCAGCACACTTAGGAAAGACCACAGGATGACCCAGAGAGAAGGTAAGCTGTCCAAAAGCTAGAAAGAGAGCTCCTTGAGAAACCGAATCAGCCAGAGCCTCGATATTAGACTTCCAGTTTCCAGAACCGTGAGAAAATTAATTTCTGTTGTTTAAGCCAGCCAGTCTGTGGGATTTTGTTACCGCAGTCGGAGCTAAGTAACATAGCATGTATTCTTTGAGGTCAAGCCTGGAGCTTGATTGGGCATCTAGCTTCTGCAAGGCCATGTGCTCAGGGACCACGACACTCTCTGCAGCACCAGGCGGCAATTTCTCTAAGCCGAACATGGGCTTTCCACAGCCCTGTTAGTGATTGGTTTGGATGTGGTCATGTGGTAGCATTCTAACCAATAAGGAAAGACTGCTGGAGGCTTCTGGGAAAATTCTTTCTCTGAAAAAGATGCACAGACAGAAACATTCTTCTGTTTTTGTTTGATGTTGTTCTCGGAATTGGAGCAGTTGCTCTATAAGAAGGAAGGAAAATATCTGAGATCTAAAATCAACTTTGGGGTGCCTGGGTGGTTCAGTGGGTTAAAGCTTATGCCTTCAGCTCAGGTCATGATCTCAGGATCCTGGAATCAAGCCCCGCATCCGGCTCTCTGCTCGGCGGGGAGCCTGCTTCCTCCTCTCTCTCTCCTGCCTCTGCCTACTTGTGATCTCTCTGTCTGTCAAATAAATAAATAAAATCTTTAAAAATAAATAAATAAATAAATAAATAAATAAAATCAACTTCCAAGGGTGAAATAGTGACAATAGGGCTGGGATAAGGGTGAGGTGAATGAAACATTGACCTGAGGTACAAAATTTAAGGGGGTATCAGAAATCTCAGAAGTCAGGATGAATAATGTTTAATGCAATATTTTGAAAATGAAAGTTAATGCAAAATATCTACAATGAGGGGTGCCTGGGTGGCTCAGTCAGTTAAGCCTCTGCCTTCAGCTCAGGTCATGATCTCTGGGTCCTGGGATCGAGTCCCACATTGGGCTCCCTGCTCAGAGGAGAGCCTGCTTCTCCCTCTCCCTCAGCCTCTCCCCCTTCTTGTGCTCTCTCTCTCTTGAATAAAATAAATAAAATCTTTGGGGAAAAGAAAACCACAATGAGGGGCGTCTGGGTGGCTCAGTGGGTTAAGCATCTGCTTTCAGCTCATGTTATGATCTCCAGGTCCTGGGATCCATCCCTGCATCCGGCTCCATGCTCAGCGAGAAGCCTGCTTCTCCCTCTGCCCCTCTCCCCTGCTTGCACTCTCTCTCTCTTTCTCTCTCTCAAATTAATAAATAAAATCTTTTTAAAAACCCACAATGAACAAAATATCAAACTGTGAAATAGATAGGAAAGTATCAATACCAAGCTAAGCAACAAGGAAGCCTGAGGCAAAAGAAAAAATCAGTAATTCTGATCCCACTTTTATTTAAAAGTTTGATATTTTGTCCATCATGAATGTGTCAGTTAATTTTCATTTCTTAAAAATATTGCATGAAAGGGCACCTGGGTGGCTCAGTGGGCTAAAGCCTCTGCTTTTGGCTCAGGTCATGATCTCAGGGTCCTGGGATCGAGCCCCACATTGGGCTCTCTGCTCTGCAGGGAGCTTGCTTCCTCCTCTCTCTCTGCCTGCCTCTCTGCCTGCTTGTGATCTCTGTCTGTCAAATAAATAAATAAAATCTTTTAAAAAAATATTGCATGAAATACTATTTATTTTTATTACCGAATTTTTCCCATCCCCTTAAATTTTACATCCAAGGCAAGTACTTCACATATCTCACTTAATAATACCAGCCCATAGTTAAAATGAAAACTCTAGGGGCACCTGGCTGGCTCAGTTGGACAAGCTCGGGACTCTTGATCTCAGGGTCGTGAGTTTGAGCCCCATGTTGGATGCAGAGATTATATAAATAAATAAATAAACTTAAAAAAAAAAAAAACCTCTCCAAGGTTTTAACTTGGAGATTTTTCATTATATGGAATAATAAAAGTTGTATTGTAGACATTATTTTTAGATGGGTTTTCTGTTTGTTCCAGTTGAGAGTGTAATAAGGAATACAAGATCAATTAGCTGCAGGTGACAAAAACAACCGATACTGCCTAAAATTGTGAGAAAGGCGCTAACTCATATTTCATAGAATCCAAATCATGGTGGACTCCAAACGTAGTTTAACCAGAGCTCTGGCTTTGTGCCTCTCCTAGTCTGCTCTCAATGCTCTCCTCCAAGAGGTTTGTCTGAAGGTGAGTATCATATAACCAAGAATTCATCTAGTCTGGGGCGCCTGGTTGGCTCAGTGGGTTAAGCCTCTGCCTTCAGCGCAGGTCATGATCCCAGGGTCCTGGAATCGAGCCCCACATCGGATTCTTTGCTTAGCAGGGAGCCTGCCTCCTCCTCTCTCTCTGCCTGCCTCTCTGCCTACTTGTGATCTCTGTCTGTCAAATAAATAAATAAAATCTTAAAAAAAAAAAAGAATTCATCTGGTCTTTGTCCTAGGTTCCTGGCACAGGCCTTCTTCTTCTTCTTCTTCTTCTTTTTTTTTTTTTTGTCTGGCACAGGCCTTCAAAAAGGGTTGTGATTTCTTGGGTGATAGGATTGTCTTTGTCTTTCATAAACCCCTAGGATCATACCTGAGTTTAGGCCAACAAGGTGGCCCAAGATGGGGGCTGAGTTAGGGTTTTGAGCCAGTCCCACTTCCAAGGAGTGGAGGGGAGTTGAAGACTGAATTCAATCATGTGGCCAATGTTTAATAAATCTTTCCTATGGAATGAAACCCCAGTAAAAACTCCAGATGCTGAAGTTCAAGTTAAAGTTCAGCGGAACTGCCTTGTTGGTGAATGCATTGAAGTGCAGGGAGAGTGATGCACTCTGATTCCATGGGGGGAGGGGGGACAGGTCCTCCATATTTGGGACCCTCCCAGACCTTATCCCAAGTTCCTGATTTTTATCCTTTCTGTAATCAAACTGTAATCATAAGGATAGGGCTTTCCTGACTTCTATGAGTCATTCTATGAGTCTAAAATTATTAAAACTGAGGGATGTCATGGGAACCCTCAGATCTATAGCCAGTTGGTCAGAAATGCAAATGGCTGGGACCCCACGACCTGAGCTGAAGGCAGAGGCTTAAACCACTGAGCTACCTAGGTATCCCGGGAACTGTGTTTTTTTAACTTTTGAGGTCCACAGGCAGTCCCCACTGACTCCAGGGGGGATTTGTATTTCTCTATCTGGGGGATTATACTGCAGTACACAAGCTGATGTCAGAACCGTTGGTATCAAGATAGTCAGCCTCCCCCCAGAGTCACAAAAAGACTGCCAATAGTAATATACTTACTAGTTTATTTCTAGCAAGGAGGGAGAAAATTATCCCCCAGACATAGACTAGATCATCTTTCCTTCAATCTTATTGTGCCCGTTTATATCAGACTAGATCTGAGAGAGTCACCAGGAGACTGTCACAGCTTGATTGGTTTAAGTCCAACTTCTTTTTTTATTTTTTTTAAGATTTTATTTATTTATTATGAGAGAAAGAGAAAGAGTGGGGACAAAGGAAGAGGCAGAGGAAGGGGAGAATCTCAAGCAGACTCCATGCTGAGTGTGGAGTCCAAGGTGGGTCTCAAACTTATGACCTTGAGATCATGACCTGAGCCCAAATCAAGAGTCGGACATTTAACCAATGAGCCACCCAGGTACCCCTAAACCTAACTTCTTCTTTTAATTTTTTTTTTGAAGACTTTATTTATTTATTTGGCAGAGAGAGACACAGAGAAAGAGGGAACACAAGCAGGCGGAGTGGGAGAGAGAGAAGCAGGCTCTGTGCGGAGTAGGGAGCCTGATTCAGGGCTCGATCCCAGGACCCTGGGCAACCAACCGAAGGCAGACGGTTAACAACTGGGCCACCCAGGTGTGCCTAAACCCAACTTCTTAAAGCAATTACTGGCAAGCATTGGGGTTTGCTGTGACTGGTTTAGCTTAATCAATCTTCCCACCCTGCCACCAAGAATTGAAAGTGGGGTGGGATACCTGACTGGCTTAGTCAGTGGAGCATGCAACTCTTGATCTTGGGATTGTAGGTTCAAGTCCCACATTGGGTACATACAGAGATTACATAAAAATAAAATCTTTAAGAAAAAAGAAGAATTGAAATGGGGTCATCGTCCTTTAGCCCAGATAAACTATTTTTTCAGGAGCGGTAAATAATTAAACAAAATGAAGTTTCTGTTAGGTAAGAGAAGGGGCCATGAACCATGGATGTCAGGGAGACCGCCAACAGTATAGTGCCATATAAAAAAAGAGAATGGCTTTTGATTTGAGTCCTAGCTTCAATCTTTACTGGTTGTGGGTCGACTTCGAGAGTCTGTTTGCTTATCTGGGTAAAAAGGAAATACAATGCCTACCTGAAAGAGTGTTTGCAAGTGAGTATTACATTAAACAAAAATGCATAGTGCATAACATATACTAGTGTATAATTAATTGTGTGTCACCTGACATTTAATAGATACGTAATTACATGCACAGTACGTGACATACAGTAGGCACATGATTGCACGCACTGTAACTGACATGTATTAGGTGCACAGATATCTTTCCTTCATCCATCCTCCTTTAGCCACTGGGCTCCCGGGAGCTGAGTGCAACCTTTCATCTTTGATTACCTTGAAGAGTGCCCAGTGCATGGCGGGTGTTTAATAGACCTTTGCTAAATGAAAGGACAAAAGAACATTCCTCTGAGTAACTGGAACCTTTTTCTCTTCCCTAATGTGAAGAATTATGCAACGAACTGTGGACCCCATTCTTACTTTGACACAAGAAATTTTAGCTAGCTAAATTTGAACTGCAGCTGTAACAATGAGTTGGCCTTCATAGTCCACGCATCTGAGCTCCTTTGACCTGATCTTGATTTTCTATTTTCTGTTTTCCTGGGGCCTGAATGTTTACCTCTGTTTTCATTTCTTTTTCCAGAAGCATTTCGTTGTAAGTGTCCTTGCTCTAAGCCATTTTTGTTCAAAGAGATAGGGCAAAATCAAACAGGCAGACAAAGCAAATCCTAGCTTTAAAAAAAAAAAAAAAAAAGAAGCCACTGAAGACATCGGGGACTTTCTGCCATTATTAAGCGAATTTTTCCTAGGCTGGTCTGAGTAGCACCCAGACTTTGTATCAGGCTTTGTTCCAAGGGGGCGGGAGCGCCAAAGGGAATGGAGCAGTGCGAAAGGCGTCCAAGGAAAAAGGTTTCATTTAGAGGCGAGCCTACATTACACAGTTGGCAATGCGAAGCTGAGTGTTCTCTCTGCTTCCAGGGGGAAATGAAAGGCATTCCCCCTATAGCTTTCCTTTCAAGCTCTCACAGCTGGAAGGGCAGGAGAGCCAAGTTCTGCCCTTTTCAATGCAGGTTGTCACTAGGATGCCAGGATCTTCTGATCTATTAGCCAAACACCCAACGTGAGAAAAGGACCCATCATGCATCTTTTTGCTTATCCATCATTAAATGCTCCATTTAACACAAAAGAACCTGACTTTCCCTTTTTCTCTTCTGCGCTGCTTAAGGAGAACACCACCACTAAGAGATTAAAAAAAAATTACAAAGGGAAGCGAAAGAAGCAACAAGATTTGAGAGCAGACCTCTCATTTGTAATTCTGCACCTGAGAGGCTGTATGTCGTGGACTCTGAGAACAGAAAGGGAACTTGGGAATTCGCTAATGGAAACCCTTCCGTTTCACTGAGAAGCAGTTAATCAGAGAGGTAAAGAGACTCACCCAGGATCACGCAACTAGTTAAGGGGAACGGAGCAGGACCAGATACACATCTCCTGACTTCTTTTTTTTTTTTTTTAAAGATTTTATTTATTTACTTGACAGAGATCACAAGTAGGCAGAGAGGCAGGCAGAGAGAGAGAGGAGGAAGCAGGCTCCCTGCTGAGCAGAGATCCTGATGCGGGGCTCGATCCCAGGACCCTGAGTTCATGACCTGAGCCAAGGGCAGAGGCTTAACCCACTGAGCCACCCAGGTGCCCCACACATCACCTGACTTCTAATCCAGCCTTTGCTCCCTACACGATGGACCTTTTCATCAGACCATTTCCACAAATTCTTGTAAGCGATTTCATAATTCAGATAGACGATGCCCTTGTAGGAAGGCCAAATTGCGTAAAAGCGCCCCTGCTTCTATGTTATTTTAAACCAACAGCCCAAATAGTAAAACCCAAGAGCCCAGCTTATTTTTCTTGTCATCCGGAATAAAATAGTTTACAGGCAGACGTTCCCTAACTCACAAAGACGCTGCGTTCTAACAGTGTGTTTGGAATTTGCTATTTAGAACGCAGGATGTGTGTTCTTCCCGGGAAATCACATGATACAGTGTGGGTAGAACCCCTGGCCAGGTCACAAAGGCCAACTTAACCAGTCAGCAACCACACCGGAGTCGAAGCCGCCCTTCATCATACCATTTCCCAGCAAGACCGTGTCCCGAGTTCCGGGAGAGAATAATGGAAACACAGCTAGTGTCCCATGGCCCTGGCAGGAAGATGTGCCCCTTCCCTGCTGAGCTCGGGGAGTCCCAACAGACCCCGAACTGGCCATGGGCTTTGCAGGACGATGGAATAGTTTCCAGTTAGGAGTTGAGCAGGTTCCTTAACCCCTTTGGGCCTCTGACAAATCAGGATCATTATCCTACCTCCCAGGTAAGTGATCAGGACAAAAGACAATGCATCAAGAGGACCTATTAAAGTGTCTCTCAAACATCACAAGCTATCACTTATTACTGTTGCTGCTCAGGGAGAGTGGAAGGATGGGCTCTGGCTGTTTAGAGAGCTGGGATGCCCTGTTTGGAAAGGCTGACTCTGGGGTGGAGGAAGGCTTCTGCCCCAGGCGTGGTGGACAGGAGACAGTGAGGAGACCCAGATTCTTGCCCCCCTGCCCTCCATCCATTGAACAGGAGTCACAGCAGCTCTCCTTCCACCCGGGGAGGACAGGAGGGAGACCCTGGGTGGGGCCCACCGTGCCACAGTCGTATAACCCTATTATTGAAAGGGCCAGAGCCAGCAGCATGCAATCATGTAGCAGACCGCCCTCTGCAATCATCCTTACCCATCCCCGGGGACCGGCTCCCCAACCTCCCATCATGCTTCTGGGCCCTTTCAAGTCTCACTGCAGTGACTAAAATATCCAAGCCACTATAACAACCAAACTCTAAACTGTGTTAGATTTTAGGCTCCTGCTCCCTCCTCCCGCAGGCAGAGGCCTACTTCAGGCTTCCAAGCGGCCAAGGGGAGGGGTGGGGGTCTGTGTGGTTGGCTTCTCTCTTGAAGCTCAGCCCTGACCCCCTGGGGTCACTAGCTGGATTTCGAATGTTTGAGGTCAGACTCACAGGGAGAGAGGGTGGAGGAAGAAGAGCAGAGCCCCGTGACCTGGCACGGCATCCGCTGGGTATCTGACACATGACAGTTACCTCTGGATCCAGAGTGGAACTGTCCCAGTTTGCCCAGAACTGTGGGATTTTCCAGGATGCAGGGTTTTCAGTGCTAAAACTGGGGCAGCCCCCAGGCAAACCAGGAAGAGTTGGTCACCTTACCCAGGGACACCAGACGCCCCAGCTTCCTCCAAAGCAATAATTTTCTGGAGACTCTTCAGCATGGAGCAACCAGGGTGGGAGAACTGGTAGACCAGCTGGCTGTATGCTTCCTTAGCAGGTCCTGCTTAGAAGGTCCACCTGGTTCCAAGATGTAGATTCCTAGCATCTTCTAAGTGGTTCTCTTTGAGACCTCTGTTTAAAGCTGAAACCCATCCTCAGATACAAACTGGAGGAATTTCCAGTGCCATGGTGAACCCTGAACTCAGTGGTCCCCCTGGATGTTCAGAGCATCTCAGCAGGGATCCTCAAGAGAGAAGCTGGGAAGCTTTGTGTAGGCCTTAGTCCAGGATCCAATCTTAGCTCATCCTTTCATTGCCTGGGGCTGTGTTACCTTGAGCAAGTCATTGAGCATCTCTGTGCCTCAATTTCCTCACACGTGAAATGGGTTGATAATGGTACCTACTTCATAGAATTAGTCAGAGGATTATCAAAGTTAAATCACGTAACAGTGTCTGAGACCCCGCAAGGGCACAAGAAATGCTAGCTGCTATCAACATGAGTATAGCAAGCGAGGATGGTGTAACAAAAACTTTAGTAAGTTTCAGATCTATTGCAGACATATTTTCTCAGGATATTTTCTCAATTTTAAAGCAAATTAATGAGTCAGTGTTACAAAGACACCAGGGAAAAGTCAACACTCGTACACTGCTGGTGGGAATGTAAATTTATAGTCTCTCTGGAAGATGATTTAGCAATATGTTTCAAAAGCTCTTAAAATGCCTTTGACCCAGCTATTCCACTTCTAGGAATTTATCCTGGGGAAATAATTAGAGAACTGGCTAAAGGGTAGTGCGCAAGATTATTCATTGTAATGCCCTGAAAACAGAAAAGGATAGGAAATAATCTAAAGATCTTAAAAAAGGAAACTGGTTAAATTTTGTATCATATATGTAATGGAATAACATGCAACTAATTAAGAAAATCTTAAATCTGTAGTTATTGACATAAGAAGTTGTTCATATTATGAATGGTATACACATTTAGAAAGCGTACTTTTTTAAAAGATTTCATTTATTTATTTGAGAGCGAGAGAGAGAGTGCACGCATGGGAGAGCACAAGTAGGGGGAGGGGCAGAGGGAGAAGAGAGAAGCAGACTCCCCGCTGAGCAGGGAGCCAGACATGGGACTTGATCCCAGGACCCTGGGATCATGACCTGAACCAAAAGCAGACGCTTAACGGACTGAGCCACCCAGGCACCCCTAGAAAGTGTATATTTTTTTAAATCACATATATGCCAGGATTTTTCTGAGCATAGGGATTATTACAATATAGTTGAAGTCAAAAAATATATATGTGTGTAATTTTGTATTTTACTATTTCCTTTTTTGCTCAACATCATGAAAGAACTGTTTTGCACCATCCAACAAATCTTCTATAAACTACAGTAGTAATCACCCATCAACTTGATATTTCGTGATTTAGATAACCCATCATTTATTGTTTTATTTTTAAAGATTTTACTTATTTATTTGACAGACAGAGATCACAAGTAGGCAGGGGGGTGGGGGAAGCAGGCTCCCCGCTGAGCAGAGAGCCCAATGCAGGACTTGATCCCAGGACCCTGAGATCATGACTTGAGCTGAAGACAGAGGCTTTAGCCCACTGAGCCAACAAGGCACCCACAGCCCATACTACTTTCTAACAAGGTTATAGCCACACATACCAAGTCTCAGTCTGGAGTCAGTGCTTATCTTTTTTTCT
Organism: Enhydra lutris kenyoni; assembly: GCF_002288905.1. Taxonomy (NCBI): domain Eukaryota; kingdom Metazoa; phylum Chordata; class Mammalia; order Carnivora; family Mustelidae; genus Enhydra; species Enhydra lutris. The sequence continues at coordinate 103,952,236 of NW_019154085.1, forward strand.
CTGCAAAGAAAGGAGATCAGATTGCTCATGTGCTCTCTTTTCCAGGTTACCTGTCCTAGATGAACAAATCATTTTGAAAGTATCTTATCCTCCTATTATGATGAAATCCGCTGGTTCCATGTGAGACTGCACAAATTACCACACACGTGAGACAAAAAAAAAAAAAAAAAAAAGAGGGGCGCCTGGCGGGCTCAGAGGAGCACTCGACTCTAGATCTCAGGGTTGTAAATTCAATTCCCAGGGGGTGTAGAGATTACTTAAAAATAAAATATTTTAAAAGAGAGAGAGAGAGAGAGGAGAAAAGTAGTCCACAGTTACCAACCCCCTATCCGTACTCACCAGTAGATCGGTTTATACGACTGACGGGTAATTTGATTATGCAACATGTAACTCAGTACAGCGTTTTGGCAATTTCTAAGTGTATTTGAATGATTGTTCTTAAGCATGTCTTATTTCTGGTGAATTTTGTTTATTTTATTTAGAATTATAGATTATATAAAATTGGAACGTATTAAGAAAGAGGCATCTTGGTGGAAGCCTCAAACAAAAACTGACAGATAAAAGACCAGGAAAAGCTTTGAAATGTCACACACTCTTGATCTATCCTAAGAGCAGTCTAAAAAGTCTAACAGACAAAAGCATGAAGTAAAGAAAAAGAATCGCATGAAAGAATCGCAACCAAGAAAAAAAACAAGTAATGAAAATGATGAGAGAAGAGAGAAGGATGATGAGAATTAGAACATGCCGGCGTCCACTGGGTGGCTCAGTCGGTTAAGCCTCGGACTCTTGGTGTGGCTCAGGTCATGATCTCAGGGTCATGAGATAGAGCCCCATGTCAGGCTCCATGATCACCAGAGAGTCTGCTGAAAATTCTTTCCCCTCCCTCTCCCTCCCGCTCTGCTCATCCCCACTCTTGTGTGGGCACTCTCAAATAAATAAGTAAGTAAAATCTTAAAAAAAAAAAAGAATTAGAACATGCCAAAAGCAGTACTTCATTAAGAACAAGAAATACATTTTGAGCATAAATTCTTTGAATCACCCAATTTAATGAAGAAGAGTGAATCATAGAAATATATTTTTAAAAATCGACATTCTCAGTGATTTGACCACAAAATACCAACAATAAGGAGAACAAAGACTCATAATGGGTCACCACTACAAGGACACTGATCAAAAAATGTAGGGAAAATATAGCCCAAAAATGTCGAAAAGTGTATTATAACAATATGTCCAATAGTTAACCACTACAAATGTTACCCTATTTGTTTTCTGGATTTTGTGATGTTTGTGGTATTTGTCAGCTTTTTAAAATTTGCTGTGATTTCCCCTAAGTTGAATATTCACATTTATGCCTAATTTGATCTTCATAATTTGATCTTCTCTTTCTTAGAAAGGGTCCCAGGTCTCAGGTTCTCAAAAACCTAGATGTGCCCTTTCCGTGAACATAGGGCCTACACACATACTTAGAGAAGATCCCAAATCCAGTTTTGGTTACCTTCATCATCATACCTGGCATGTTTGTGGGTTTTTTGTGGGTTTTTTTTTTTTTTAGACTTACAAATATCTTTTTCTTTCTTAAGATTTTATTTATTTGACAGAAAGAGACATAGCGAGAGAGGGAACACAAGCAGGGGCAGTGAGAGAGGGAGAAGCAGGCTTCCTATTGTTCAGGGAGCCCGACTCGGGGCTCCATCCCAGGACCCTGGAATCGTGACCCGAGCTGAAGGCAAATGCTTAATGACTGAGCCACCCAGGGGCCCCACATGGTATGTTTTGTAACAAGACCTACCACAGCCAAAGTCCCTTTGGGAAGGACTGGACAATACCAGAAACACCTCGTTGGAGGTTCTATGGGTGACAAAATAGGGTTAAGTCACTCAGCTTTTGACATTCAACACTGAAACATTTACTGAGCCTCTACTACATACACCAAGCACTGTGTTGAATAATGATGAATAATAGGACTCCAGTGAGAGAGATGGATATGCAAACAAGAAGTCAGTTTGTGAACCAGTGACAACTGACTCAGCAGGGTGCAATCATTAAGCAACTCTACTTCCACCAAGCCCTTCAATCTGGCTCTGGGGTTCCTTCCTTCCTTCCATCCCAGCATGACATTTTAGGCAGGCATCACACATAGGTCCATTTAAGTCACAAGAACAAGAGTTGTTCAGGAGTCTTGTTCAGGTAATAGTCAAGATGCTCAATTTCACCCAAAGGTCAAGTGTCTCTCTCTCTCCCAGCTGGGGAGCTGGCAGCGGTGGAAAGAAAGGCATGGGTATGGCCACCTCCCTCAGGCACCTTCCCTTCCTCCATCTCCCACTCACTAGCCAGCGTTATTGGTGAGGGCTGGGGGAGGGAGAGAAGGGGAAAGGAGCACGGATAAAGGAGCAGAGAAGATCTTACTTGATTGCGTCAGTAGTGACCTGACAACGGGGGTTTGACAACTGACATCTATTTATGGCATTTCTGTGGATTTTTTGGAGAAGCCACAAGAACTTCTGCTCCAAAGCTTCCAGCCTAAGGTTGCCAGATAAAATACAGAATGCCCAGCTAATTAGAAGCTCAGATAAGCAATACATAAGTTTTTCGTATTTAACAAATATTACATGTGATAGACTAAAAACCTCACCCTTGGGCACCTGGGTGGCTCAGTGGTTAAGCCTCTGCCTTCAGCTCGGGTCATGATCTCAGGGTCCTGGGATCGAGTCCCGCATCGGGCTCTCTGCTCAGCGGGGAGCCTGCTTCCCCCTCTCTCTCTCTCTGCTGGCCTCTCTGCCTCCTTGTGATCTCTCTCTGTCAAATAAATAAATAAAATCTTTAAAAAAAAAATAAATAAATAAAAAAAAATAAAAAAATAAAAACCTCACCCTTTGTGTATCCAAAATTCTAGTTTAAATGGTCATCTTGTATTTTTCCTTTGTTAAATCTGGCAACCCTATCCCAGCTACAGCTTTTATTATGAGGTTGGGGTGTGTGTATGTTCGGGACAGAGATTGCAGTAACTCTTCAGCCTCTGGTTTTTCCAGTAGTCCGTCTCTCTGCTGGGTCCCTTTGTCCCCACCCCAGGCAGCTCTCTTGGGTGAGGTTCCTTTCTGCTTTATTTTATTTTATTTTTTGCTTTATTAGAAAAAAAATTTTTTTAAGTAACCTCTACACCTAACATGGGGATCAAATTCATGATGCTGAGATCAGGAGTCACATGCTCTGCCAACGGAGCCAACCAGGCGCCCCAGGTAAGGTTCCTTTTAAGGAGGTTCCAGGCAGTCTTCCCACTTCTTGAGCCATATCTAGTCCACGGCAACTGTGCACCTTTGCCTCATTGCTCTACGGAGCAGGGAAACACTGTCCAGTGCTATCTCGCCTTCTGGGACCAATCCGCCCCTTTCCCCAAACCCTTACAGGTATAAGGAAATTCCCCGATGTCCTTCTCACTTACCCTGAGGTAGAAGGAAGCGCCAGTCTCCCCTGCCCCATGGAAGGCCACAGGGTTGGGGTGGAGTGGAAACACACAGCCCTCAGTCAGCCTTCTCCACAGAAACCCTCCTGCCCGTCATTCATAGCGGGAAATGGGGAAGTGTTAATAAGGCTGACAGAGAGAAGTTTCACATTCTCTGAGCTTGTCCTGTGTGGGCACTCTCAGCAGTTTGTGTGGATGGGGAGTTCCTTGGCACTGACTGTTCTGTTCCCTGCCTTTGAGACCTTTACTGAAATTTCTGGATAACAGGAGAAGTCCCTTTTAACATCCAGTTACACTCCCTCCTTATGACAGGAGTCCAAGTGGGGCACCATGGGAGCTGTGGGAAGAGCCTTTCTGGCCAGGTCTGGGGCGGTCAGGAAGGGCCTCACAGAAGAGGAGTCACCTAGCAGGCCCTCACCCGGGGCTGCTCTCGCCCTTAGGTGCCCATGATCCCCTGGGATGGCAGTAAACAGCAGAATTGGCTTTAGTGGGTCTGGGGTGGGGCCTGAGAGTCTGCATTTCCCACAGCTCTCAGATGATGTCCTCACATACACTTTGAACAGCGAGGGGCTAGAAAGACATGCGTAGGAGGAGTTGCTAAGGCCTTGGGGGAGAAGGGAAGGGTTGGGCGTTGCAAACAAGGGACCGGCAAGTGCGAATGCAGAGGAGTTCAGGTCATGTCAACATGGCCTTTGTGGCTTTAGCCTGTAGGTCACAAGCTAAAAGGGACCGAGCTGCACTGGTGGGAGGGGGAAGGGACGTTGCCAGTAGAAGTTCCAGAAGGGTCCTAACTATGACGGCAAAGCAAGAACAGGAAAAGCAGGCTGAGTGGGCTGCATTTGTGTCAGATCTTGTAAAAAAACACTTTATGAGCTAGCCTATATAATTGTATTTCACAAAGCCCTGTGAACGTTAATTACTGAGTGAATCTCATGGCTTGACCACAAAGTGCCTGGGACGGATACGTTCAAGTCTTACTTTGCACAATGCCCAGCCGGCACTGCCTTGCAACAGGTCCCACAACTCTGTGTCTCTCAACACACTGAAAAGGTGTGAGTCACATGATAAAGGTCTATTACCCTGGTGTGACACCGAGAAGCCGGTCAGCAACTCACATAGCCTAACGAATGTGGGATGCAGAACGCTGACCCCTAAAGAAGTCAATACACTAATCCCCAGAGCCTATGAATATGACCTCACATGGCCAAAGGGACTTTGCAGATGGGATTAAGTCAAGGCTTTTGGGACGAGGAGATCACCCTGAGTCATTTGGGCAACCACCTGAGCACGGACCCACGCTCCCAGCTGCGGTCAGACGGAGCGATGTGACAGTGGAAGAACGGTCAGAAAAAAGGCAGTGTGAGAAGTGCTGTTGCTGGTTCAGAGATGCAGGGGGCTATGTCCACGGACCAGAGAGAGCCCCCAGTGAAAGGCCAGCAAGGAGATGGAAACTTGGGCCCCAGGGTGCATGGAACAGAGTTCTGCCAACCATGCGAACAAGAGAACGGTTCCTCCCCCAAAGTCTCCGGAGAGGTATATGGCCTTGCAGCCGTGTGAGGGACCCATGTCGGGCTTTTGACCTACAGAACCATGTGATAATAAATTGCGTTGTTTCAAGTTGCTCTATCTGTAGTGATTTGTTACAGCAGCAACAGAAAACAAATACTCTGCCAAGAAGGACCTCCCCCTTCCTTGTCAGAAGCCTGGAGCCTGATGCAGAATGCTAGCCTCCCTAAGCTGTCACACCCAGATGCTGGAAACTCCCCAGAAGCAGCTGCTGTTTGCTGAGAACAATGGGCTGCTTGTCAGCCTGGGAGAATGGGATGACAAATCCGCTTTGCAAACAGCCCTGAGTCGGATGGGCAGGCCCTCTGAGATGGCAAGTTGGTCCTTGAATACTTGCCTTTTGTCCTGCGTTTACTTTCCATGGCTTGCTGGCTGGCTCATTTGGCGTTCCGACAGCATCCAGAAAGCCATCTCAACTCTTTTCATAGAGAAAACCTATGTTCATAGGACATAGAAGGGGAACTCATGCCCATCTTGGTGGCTTCCAGGAGGGGCCTTGCCCAGATATCTCAGTGGCCCCTTCCTGGCCCCGTGGGGTGGTTAGAGCAGGAAGGGATTTGAAAGAGATTTGGACATGGAAGGAGGTCAACTGCTAGAGAACCTGTCTTCCAGGGGGCCTGGCCAACAGGATTCCAAAGGTTGGCATGACAGTGGAATTAAGAGGCAACAAGAGTTGAGAGCTAAAGGACGCTGGGCCCAGTTAACCAAGAGGGCTTCCCTGAGGGCTAATAAAGCCATCAGCACCCAGTATCCATCAGGGGTCCGAGATGGGTGCCCAAGGGCCGAGAGGGAAGTGCAAGAGCTGGTGGGTCTGCTTCTGTCACTCCCCGCCCCCCACCCTCTCCTGCAAAGGGACCAAATGACTAAGGTCACACAGCAGATAAACAGAGCTGCCTGGACCTCAAACCGAGCACAGGTCATTCTGCCAAAACAGCCATCAACTTCCATGATCATAAACATGAGCTCAGATTACTAAATGTACACAGTTTCTGCAGGTACGGATTGTTCTCTAAAGGTTAACATCTAAACACATCAATTAAGGTCAACCTGCTAATTTCCTGAGCAACTGAGCAAATTCAACTCTCTTTCTCCTCTCTCCATCTAAAACATGCTTTCTAGACTGTGAGTTAAAATTTCACAGCATTAGATCAAGGTGCATTTTTCCTTTTTGGCTGACAAATGAAGGCTTGCTCAGGTCCCCTCATTCATGGGGCTATGCACTTTGTGGAAGGCCTGATTTCCCCCAATGGCAGGCTGAAAAACAGTGGACAGGGAGGTCACTGGGGCTCTGAGGTGGAGAGGCCTCCACACTGGACTTGGAAGGTCCCAAAGCCATGTAGACATTCCTGCCCCACTCTGTCTCCTGAAGCCCTTTGAGGGACCACCTTCACCTCCAAAGACATTGGCTGCTGAACAATTAAAGTCATTACTTCAACAAACAGTCATTGATTACCATCTGCTAGACACAAGAGTCCTAGGACAGAGGGGCTCCTCACTTTCATCTGCATCCTTATGGGCTCTTGACGCCACCCCTCTGTACCCCAATTCTACTACAACCTTCCAGCCCAACACAAAAAGTGGCCTCTCTCAGCTCTGATCTTTACTTTCTTCCAGCGTCTTATTTTCCATCCTCCTCCTTGGCTCAGTAAATGCATAGAGAATTCCAGGCAGTACCCCCTCTCCACCCCACCCCTCTCACCCTGGGGTCTTGGCCTCAGAGCCAGGGCAGGATCCAGACCTACTGATAAAGCACTCAGAGCTTCAGTCCAGTTTCTGCAGGGGACAGCAGCAGACAGCGCTCTCCCTGGGGGACTGGGTGCAAACGCCTGTTCTTGAGTCTAGCAAAAGCCCTCCACCCAGGCCCTGCAATGGCAGCCCAGACTTGTCATCCCTAGGGGTCCTCTGACAACAAGCCTGGGATGCCCATCTTTCCTGTAGTCCGTTCCTTCCCCCGAAAGGCCAGTTTCCGCAGCTCCAGGATGATTAATGCGGTAACTCGACTCTGTGAAATGCCTTTTCATGCAGTGCATTCACTGAAAGGACTGTGCCATCTGTATGGGATCTGTGCGGAAATGTGGGGAAATGGCCGCGCATTTATTTATGTCACCCATTGTTAGCTAAGAATATCCAGGTGTTCTAATAACGGAGGTACCAACCCAGGAAAAAGTTTCAAATGGTAGAAAGGATGCTGAGCTCAGGATCAGGAAAACAAGCCCCATGGCCCGAGCTGAGTGGCTTCAACAAGTGTCTTTTGCTTTGTGAGCCTCAAATTCTTCCAGGGGGAAAAACTGAGCCTATTAGTACTTGTTCTGTTGACCCCAAAGGGTTGCAATGAGAATCCAATGAGAGGGTATCTGTGTAGCGCACATTCCCTCAAGTGCCCAGGATGCCCTCCATACAATGACCCATACCCTCAGAGAAGGTGAATTTCAGGGCTCTAGACTCTTTGCACTGTCTTTGTGTCGGAATGATACCTGGAAGCTGGGAGTGTGGCTAACACACCAGACCTGCTCAGGAATCCAGGAATGCCTGGGCTTCAGGGTACACTCAGAGAATACAGCTATACAGAGGGGCAGGGGCGCAGCATCAGGCCCTGGGCTGAGATCTGACAGAGTTTCCCATTGACTCCACACAGCTCCCCAGAGGTGGGCATTGTCCCCTTGCTCATTTTACCCAGGTCACTCTATGGGTAGCCGTAGTTAGTAGAGCCCTATGGTGAACCTTTGTCATTCTGGCAGCTTAGCATCAGGATATCCTTATTCTATGCTTTCTTCTGGAAGTTTTGTCATTTTGAAACTTATATTTAGGTTGATGGTCCTACTCGACTTAATTTTGTATATAATCCACCTGTATATAATACAAGTTGAGAATTAAGGTTCTTTTCTTCTGTGTATGGATGTCCAATTGAGGATAGATTTTTTTTTGGGGGGGGGGAGGAATGTCAAGGTAAGTGGGAGGAAATGTTCTACTGGCCACTAGGGAAACCAAGCTGAAGGGGAAGATGTTCCCTCTTTCCATTATTCGGTTGTTCAGAACTTTAACTCTTGAGGAAGACAAGCCAAGGCATAGATAGCTAAAGTTCAAGATTATTTGACGTGGCCCTGAAATGCAGAGACAGGAGCCCCCACCACCACCACCTCATCAGTCTGGGGTGTCTCCCCAGGCAGTCTCTCCACTGTGCCTCACTTTCTTTGGGTCCTGCCCCAGCTGGGGCCTCCCACCACCCAGTAATTCTGTGAATTACCCACTGTTCCTCATATAAATTTCTGCTTAAGTTAAGCAGAAACAGTTTCTATTTGCAAACCAATCCCTGGCTGCTACAAGTGGAATTCAAACCCAGGTATCTCTTTCCAGAAACGCCCATGTGCTTTCCAACATTACCATTCACAGTGCACAGTGAAAGCTTATATGCACAGAAGACATAATTAGTGTTACAAGGCATCAGAGTGGACAATATCCTCAGAGAATAAGTAACAGGGTAGGGGCAATTCTGGAAGAAAGCAAACTGGCCCCATCAAGGTCAAATGCTCTAAGTCTCCACACTTACAGAAAGGTTTTGAAAGGAAAAGTGCAAATCAGGAAAACGACAGTGTAAATAGGGAGCACCATCTGGATAATGTGATTCCACCACCTGTTTCTCAAATAATTGCATTCAGTTGCAATTTTTAAAAAATTCTTATATGGTCTGGGTATGGCCATAATTTCAGAACCCAGAATTCTAAAGCCAGAAAGGACTTCAAAGTCACCTAACTTTTGGGGGCACCTGGATGACTCAGTTGGTCAAGCTTCTGTCTCTTGATCTCAGCTCAGGACTTGATCTCAGGGTCGTGAGTTCAAGCCCTGTGGTGGGCTCCACGCTCCACGCTGGGTGTGGAGATTACTTAAAAAACAATAATAATAAAATAAATCATCTAACTTTCTCACCTCATTTCATGGATAAGGAAACCAGTACTCAGGTAGGTTAAAATACTTATTTATTATCACATACACAGATAGTCACAGAACCAGAGCTAGAGGATTCTTTTCTCTTCCAAGTGAAAGGAGGATGGAAAGTCCAAAAATCCGGAGGGTAATCCTCCTTATCCAATGGGGAACTACAGTATTAGTTTAATTATCTAAGAAATGAAATCACACACTTCCTCTAGTCTTTTTTTCTCTGTGAAGTCACAGGTTCATTCTCAAGATGCTCCCCCTGAGATGCACTCACTCTTTCCTCTGTTTCTACAGAGGAATCATCCAGGTAAACCTCACCTCCCAGAGTCTGCTACTGTGTCCTGAGGCACATACTCAAGTGAACAAAGCATTGCAGAGAGCCAGGGAGTAGCTGAAGTTTTCTAAAGTATAGCTGACCTTTGAACAACGTGGGGGTTAGGGGCGCCGAACCCCAAATCCCTGTATAACTTTTAACTCCCCCCCAAACTTAACTACTAATAGCCTACTATTGGAAACCAAGCGGAAGAGGAAGCCGTTTATGTTACCGGAAGCCGTTTATGTTACCGGAAGCCGTACCGGTAACATAAATAGGCAATTAGCACATATTTCATATGTTCTACGTGCTCTGTATTGCATTCTTACAATACAGTAAGCCAGTGAAAAGAAAATGTTATTAAGAAAATCCTAAGGAGCAGAAAGTGCATTTACAGTAGTCTTACCACATCCAAAAAAAAAAAAAAATCACACAGAATTGGACCCACATAGGGTCACCTGGGTAGCTCAGTTGGTTAAGTGTCCAACTGTTGATTTCAGCTCAGGTTATGATCCTAGAGTTCTAGGATCAAGCCCCACATCAGGCTCTGAGCTCAGTGTGGAGTTGGCTTGGGATTCTCTCTCTCTCTCTCCCTCTCCCACTGCCCCTCCCCCTGCTTGCATGCTCTGTAAATAAATAAATAGAGTCCTTATTTTTTTTTTTTTTTGAGATTCTTTTTTTTTTTTTAAATTTTATTTTTTTAAACATATAATATCTTTTTATCCCCAGGGGTACAGGTCTGTGAATCGCCAGGTTTACACACTTCACAGCACTCACCATAGCACATACCCTCCCC